>NW_028261389.1:17000260-17245260 GCF_051295495.1 Thamnophis sirtalis
GGTGCTCCTGCACACTCCTGCACTCCCGCACGCTCCCGCATGCTCCTGCACTCCCATTTTGGCACTCGGTGCCGATTAGGTTTGCCAACACTGATCTAGGGTATAGGAGAGGACAAGTGAAGATCAATTACTCTACTTTTGTTCTCATAGATTACTTCTGATTTTTTTTTTTTGAATGTAGGATTCTTTTAAATAACAGAGGTGAATGATCATTCCATATATTTGTGTGTGTGTGTGTGTTTAGGTGTGTATTTTTTCTCCCCGAAACTAGTATTTTTTGAAAAAATAATCTATTGGGATGGTGGCACGTGTAAATCAATTTTGTTGCAAAACATACTTTGAAAAACATTTTTTGTGACTTTCTTGGAAGAGGGAGGTGATGCAGAACTGCATCGCAAAAGTTAGCAAAATACCAATACTGAAGAGTAATTTTTTTTTTTAAATCTGTGCATAAGTATCCTGAATCCACATAGTGTCTTCCAGATGTATTCGATTACAATTGCCACATTTCCCAGCAAAACACAACCAGCATTTGGAAGGCTCTGGGGACAGAGGAGGTTTATTGAGAAGCCCTGGATCAAATGAGTTTTCAGTTCATACAGATGACTGTTTATGAATAGCATATGGCTGGGGTACATGGGGGGAACTTAACAGCCTTAGAAATGTTGGAGAACCGTCCCTTCCCATTGGTTCTGCTTTCAAGGGAATGCAAGTTGACATCTCAAATTCTGAACTGTATGATCCAGGGCTAAGAATAACCGAATATACCCTTGGAACTGAACTTTTTGTATGCTGCTGGAGCAATTTTATCCAGCAACAAGTTAGCTTATATGCTTTGGATCCTCCAGGATTTGTCATTTAGACACCAAAATCTGCTTCTTTGTTAGATTCCGTGGGAACTGGTAGTGAGAATACAGAGAAATGTAGTATAAATCTTTCAGCACCAGCTAATTACGCTATTACAAATTCCAGCCTTTGACTTATCTTTAAAAAGGTTTGTTATGCAGGATCTTTGTTTCTGCTGGAATAATTTGAATGCTGAACATATGCTTCTCAGAATAACCTAGTTCAGTGTTTCTCAAACTCAGCCACTTTAAGACCTTCCCCATCCTGGCTAGGGAATTCTGAGAGTTGAAGTCTATGTAAAGTTGCTGGGGTTGAGAAACCCTGAACCAACCCATTAGAGAATTATGGCATTAGATTCTTAAAGGTGTAGTCCTATACATGTCCATTCAGAAGTAATTCAATGGAACGGTCTGGGATTAAGTCACAATTCAACTGAAGATTTCCTCTGGCAAAGTATCTTTTTTCCATAAGTTTCTCATCCCCCATGTGTTTAAATGTGTGCTTAATAAGCTTCCGTACACTTTATTGCTGCAGATTTATATATTTATTGGACACATGGCTACCTATGTCCTATGACTGTAGATAGCTCACAACAATCCATAAAAACATGGTTAAAAGCAAAAGTGGACCTCAGGGACCACTAAATTCGTAATTTTAAATCCCGTGGACCAATAATATGATCTGCCTAATGACTGGCTGGGTGGGCGTGGCTAGGTGGTCATGTGACTGGGTGGGTGTGGTCAACTGGATGTCACTCATGTCGAGGGTTGCCTCGCCAGCCCCTACGCGCCCCTCCCCTTCCAATCACTCCTCGACTGCCCTCCCAGACTCCTTAGGGCCCCAAAAGGAAGCACCATGAGAAAGTTGGCAAAATGGTTCAAATTGGATCTGACCGAGAAGGAGGTTCAGCAGAAGCACCCCACTGCAGACTACAAGCATAGGCTTTCCAAACAGAGGGAAGACCTGCTGGAGGGCAAGGCCAGGTACCAGCATCTGGAGGCTCAGCGGGCTGAGATGGTCTGAAGAGGGTCTGAAGAGGCCTGCTACAGATCCTGTCTCTGAAGCAGGTGGGGTCAAGGAGAAGAGCCTTTTCTGCTGTGGCCCCATCGCTGTGGAACATTCTATCACTGGAGGTGAGAACTGCCCCCTCCCTTTTGGCCTTCCGGAAGGGTATTAAAAGCTGACTTTGCCAGCTGACCTGGAGCCTCAAGGAGGGTGCTCACTGCTGGAGGTGGAAGACAGGGTAAGAAGACTCCTGTCAGGGTCCCAATGAAAGAAGACTCCGAGGCTTGAGGTTCTTCAAAGCTCCATTTTATTAGAGATGTCATGTTGGCAAGTCTGGGAAAACCCGAATCTGAAAGCTTCCAGGTTTTCCCCACCCAAGTGAAAGTTCAAGTCCATGCCCAGCATCCATACCAGTGGGGGGTTGCTCTTACTGTCGCTACCAGTATGCTGATTGCAGTCTGTTCATGCATGCGCCTGATGTGCGCTGTGCATGGACCTAACGTGTGCTACGCACACATGTGCAATCCACTGCCTCTGCGACATCCAGCTGCTTGTTGGGGCTCATGCAGGCACTGCTAACTGTGTGCAGTGTGCCTTTTGGCATAAATACAGCTCGAGCACGGGTGGGAGGGCGGGCCAAATGAGCCACCATACCAGTATGCTCTCAGCTGCTCCAGGCCACTACCGGTATGGCCGTACCGGTCTGAACCGGCAGCAACCCACCACTGACCCATACATTCATTACATGGTCCAATCAAGCACCGTCCCAACTGGAGATGCCTCCCAGTCATGCGACTCAAGATGCAGGGCAAGATGTCCTTGACTCTCTGAGAAAGGAATGTTATTGATATATTTCCCATACTCCATATAATACCCCCACCCTTAGCTTGATTTTAGGGTTAGGCTTGATTTTAGTATAGTTCTTAATAATATTTTAACTTTATGTTGTTTTTATTTATTTATTTATTTGTTTTGTTTTACTCTACTCTAGCCCCCTAGAGTCACCTTGTAAGGGAGGTGGACGGCATAAAAATTTATAATTTAACAAACCAACAAAAATAAATAAATAACTAGGAAATCATTTTAATCTGTGTAAGTTCTTACAGTCACATTGTAATGAAAAGCAAAGTTGCTAAAATCCTCTAGCTTTCGGCTGTATGTTCCTCTGACTCGGACTTTACTACTGGAGTTCTGCCAGAGCCAGAACTGGCAGTCCTGATCTAAACATTGGCTCACTGGCTTACAGAGAAATCCAAGTAGGTATTAGCTCGGTTGTGATAAGCTATGAAAGGATTGATGCCTTATCATGCTGAGTCTCGTATCTGTCCCAGTATCATTAACTAATGACAGCTATTCAGTTTTTCTTGAATGGACCATCCATGAAAATTCTGCATAGTCATTTGGCGCTCAGCCCATTGTCTACATTTGACCTCCCTTTTCTTGCTGCTAAATCAAAATTTCAAGAATCTCCACCAGCTTATTTTTAAGCAGAAATCAAGCAGAACAAAGACATCCCAAACACACCCATCTTGTATATATGTCTACACGGAAGAGCAGGGGTATCAAACTCAAGGCCCGTGGGCCGGATCCAGCCCTTAGGGTACTTGGATCTCTCCCACAGGGCCGGCCTGGACACAGCGAAGGACCGGCCCGTGGTGCCTCTGCCAGTGAAAACGGAGCTAACAGGGGCTGTGCGCGGCCTTTGCAATCTCCGTTTTTTTCTGGCAGAAGGTTGCAGGAGGCCATCGCAGCTGAAAACGGAGCTCCGACTATCACTGGCACCCCAGCCATGAGTGACGTTGAGCTGGCCACACCCACCATGGACACACACACACACACACACACACACACACACACACACAGACACACACACACACTGAGGTCAAAGATAACCCAGATGCGGCCCTCAATGAAATTGCGTTTGGCACCCCTGCTGTAGGCAGAAAATGTCAATGGAATGGATTGCAAAAGAAGTCTTCCAGCGACTTCAATGGGAATGGAGTTGCAAGAACTTCAAAGCAGACTTTCATCGCGAACGAACGGAGGACGAACGTGAATGGAGGCTTTTCCAAGTAATTAATTCAGATCATACACACACATATGCAGATTTGTTTATGAAAGATGTATACCAAAAATAGTGTTCTTTTTTTTTAAAGAAAAGAGCACTTAGAGTACATTTTAAAAGCCTGCATAAAGTATATTTTAAAATACGTTTTAATAATATATCGTATAAATATTAAAAAGGGAATTTTCTTTTTAAAAGGATTCCAAAGACGCTTATTTAAAAATGTTGTACCTTAAAGAAAGTTCTGCACGAAAGCATTTTTATTTGTTTGTTTGATGTATAGTTCATGCTTCCTCCAGTAATTAAAGTGGAGGGTACATTTTAAAAGGTATTCCAGCTGAAGAATATGCTGCCTTATTAATATAAACTTAGTGGAATAAAATAGAATTGTGTGCATGAATATGTATATGTGAAGCCCATATAGTTTCAGAAGCTGCTATTTGTCAGCTTCTGTCTCAGTGTTTTCCTTGCAAATTGTGTTGTGTGTTGTGTGTTGTGTGTGTGTGTATACGGCGGTTTGAATCCCTAGCGCCGCGTAACGGAGTGAGCTCCCGTTACTTGTCCCGTTACTTGTCCCGTTATTTGTCCCTAGCAGTTCGAAAGCATGTAAAAATGTGAGTAGAAAAATAGGAACCACCCATGGTTGTTGTCCCGTTATTTGTCCCTAGCAGTTCGAAAGCATGTAAAAATGTGAGTAGAAAAATAGGAACCACCCATGGTGGGAAGGTAACAGCGTTCCATGCGCTTTCGGCATTTAGTCATGCCAGCCACATGACCATATAACAAACCAAACCCAGATTAAACAGGGCCAGGTTTAAGAGAGGAACAGGCCAAGGAATTTACAGGAGGAACACATGTCCTGGCACCATGCAGCCATATTACAGGTAGTCCTCAGCTTATGACCACAATTAAGCCCAAAATTTCTGTTGTTAAGTGAGAAATTTGTTAAATGGGTGAAATGATTCACTTCATTTGGGAAGTGAATCACTGCAGATATTAAGTTAGTAACGTGGTTGTTAAGTGAAACTGGTTTCCCCATTGACTTTGCTTGTCAGAAGGTTACAAAAGGGGGGGGTGTCACATGACCCAGAGGCACTGCAACCGTCATAAATGTGAGTCAGTAGCTAAGCATCTGAATTTTGATCACACGTCCATAGGGATGTTGCAACGGTCGTATGTGTGGAAAATGAACGTTAGTCACTTATTTCAGTGCTGTTGCAACTTTGGAAGGTTGCAAAGCGCACTGTTGTAAGTCGAGGACTACCTGCATTAGTTATATGGACATATGACTTAGATCAGCACTCCTGGCACCAAGTGCCAAAACAGGAGTGTGTGCATGCATGCTGGAAATCGAAAGAGCAGGAAAAATGATATCCCAGTTTCCGGCATGCACTTGCCCATTGGCCACCTGGCCTTCTGATTTATGGCACACATACGTACATGAAGACCAGCTGGCCAACGTGCATGTGCATGCCAGAAACCGGAAGACAATTTTCCCCGGTGCGCACACGTGCATTGGATGGCTGCTCTTCCGGTTTCTGACATTCCTGCGTGCATGAAGACCAGCTGGCTAGCGCACCGGAACCCAGAAGAGCAACCGGCGATGGCTCAAGTGCCTGGAGAGATGGCTCTGCATGCCACTTTCGGCACGCGTGCCATAGGTTCGCTCTCACGGACTTCTGCAAGTCACGTTCTATGTTATGCAGGGCTTAAATGTGCCTTTATAACACTTTCAGAGCAGTGGTGGGTTTCAAAATTTTTTCGAACCTACTCTGTGGGTGTGGCCTCCTTTGCCAGCCATGTGTCCTGATGGGAGTGGCTTGCCGGCCATGTGTTTTCTTTCTCTCTCTCTCTCTCTCTCTCTCTCTCTCTCTCTCTCTCTCTCTCTCTCTCTCTCTCTCTCTCTTTCCTTCCTTTTGTCTCTCTGTCCCTTTTTCCTTTTTTTCTTTCATCTCTCTCTCACTTTTTCTTTCTTTTTTTCTTTTTTTATTTCTTTCTTTCTTCCTTTCTTTCTCTTTCTCTTTCTCTCTCTGTGTGAGTCTGTCTGTCTGTCTGTCTGTCTGTCTGTCTGTCTCTCTCTCTCTCTCTCTGTGTGTGTCAGTGGTGGGTTTCAAAATTTTTTGGAACCTCTTCTGTGGGTGTGGCCTGCTTTCCGGGTCCACTGGTGGAACCTCTTCTAACCGGTTCGGTAGATTTGACGAACCAGTTCTACCGAACTGGTGCAAACTGGCAGGAACCCACCTCTGTTTCACAGTTATGGAAAATAGCTGAATGTAGATCTACCAAACCTTATCTTTTTTCTGATGCCAATGTTGTGGACATTTAAGAATGTGACTCATGCTAAGCTTTACCAAGTGGATTCCATTTTGCCTCGGGTACGTGTGCCCAGTTCTCCTCTACTGTTCTACCCTTCCACGTGAAGACTTTGCCCCAGCTGAAAAATCAGCTCTGGACATGTCTTAGATGTTGGATTTTTGGCATATTCTGTGAGCTTAGTCAGCTTTTTCTGGTTCTGGGCCAAATGATTTGAAAGGAGGCCCTTTATTTTGCAGGACTGGAGCTTGTGGATGGTCTGTTTTCCTGTTTTGGGAGAAATATAAACCATGCAACATTGATTAGGAACTTTGTACTCCCCGACTGCTTGGTATTAATTCCTACGCTTGTGAAATCTCTCTTCCATTATCCTCATTTAGAATACAGAATAACAGAGTTGGAAGGGACCCTGGAGGCAGTGGTGGGATTCAAATAATTTAACAATCGGTTCTCTGCCCTAATGATTTCTTCCAACAACCAGTTCACCAAACTGCTCAGAAAGTTAACAACTGGTTCTCCTGAAGTGGTGCAAACCAGCTGAATCCCACCACTGCTTGGAGATCTTCTAATCCAACCCCCTGCTCAAGCAGGAGACCCTATACCATTCTGGACAAATGGATCTCTGATATCTTTTAAAAAACATCCAGTGATGGAGCATCTGCAGCTTCCGGAGGCAAGCTGTTCAACTGATTAATTGTTCTCATTGTCACAACATTTCTCCTTAGTTCTAGTTTGAATTTCTCTTTGATAGGTTTCCATTCATTGCTTTTGTCCTGCCCTCAAGTGCTTTGGAGACACTTCTCTGTGATAGACCCTCAAATATTGGAAGGTTTTTATCATGTCACCCCAGTCCTTCTCTTCATTAGACATACCCAGTTCCCGCAACCGTTCATAATATGCTTTAGCTTCCAGCCTCCTAATCATCTTTGTTGCTCTTCTTTACACACTTTCTAGAGCTTAACCATCTTTTTCTATTGACCAAACCTAAATGCAGTATTCAAAATGTGACCTTACTAAAGCAGTATAAAGAGGTACTAATGTGACCTTGATACTATCCCTCTGTTGAAGTAGCTTAGGATGGCATTGCCCCCCCTCCCCGAATTTGATGTTTTCTCTTTCTATCCCCTCATCTATTTAACATCATTAATGAAGATGTTGAAGAGTACCGGGCCTAAGACCGAACCTTGGAGTACCCCTCTGTATGCATTCCCCCATGTAGATGTAGTTCCATTGAGGACTACCAGAATGAGTTATGAATCCATCCGATGGTGATGCTGCCTATTCTACGTTTTTCCTATCTTGCCAAGAAGTAGGTTTTGGTCTACTTTATCAAATGCCTTACCGAAGTCCAAGTATACTATGTTCACAGCATTTCGCTGGTCCACTAATCATTTTGTCAAAATATGGTTTGTCTGGCATTTCACCATGGAAAGTTGGAACCAATTCATAAGTCAAAATATTCTTCTCACTATAAAAAGCCAAACTAATGTATTCCCATAAGATGTAGATTGGACTCTATCTGAGCACATCCAGTGGGGGGGGAAATCCTTCACTTCTCTGCAGAATTGTTAAATTATTAGCACTGTTAGGGGTTTCTTCCAGTGTAGAATCTGCCTTTCTGCATTTGTGGCTCTGCATCTCAGATTTCAGATTCTCCAAGCAGGCCAAGAAATTTATGGCAGCATGGTGAAGGGAAGGCAGACTTCAGCTCCGTCACTTTATAGCACATCAAATTTCCCAAGAGGAGAATCTAAGGTGATTTGGAGATAAATCTAGAGATCATATAGTTAGGGACAGCAATCTATTGACTTCCAGTTGGCCTGCTATGTGAGCATTCAATGAGAAAGATCATATTAGCATCCTCTTAAAATAAACAATTAAAACAGTAATAGTGTTACAGCAATTAAAATAGTAAGGTGTATTTACTTTGTTTCATCCTTAATGTGCCAATGAACTGATGCTAATCTCAATCATTTCAATATGAGGGGAGAAGGAACTCCATTGTGCTGAATAATTTGCATTTGTAGTAACAACTTGGAGTGACAACTCAACTAAGGTTCTTTTAGAAAACGGTGTTTTTCAATCTCTTCAGCTTACTGAGGCAATAAGTTGGAGGAGGAATCTGTTCTGAATAAACTTTCAGCTTAGCTGGTTAGCCAGATACCATGTCTGTAAGAAAGATCTCTGGAGTTCTTGACAAAAGAGGCAGGATGAGGTGACTGTGGCACAACAAGGCTGATTTGCACAGCAAGTGCAAATTTGTTGATGGAAAAGTAAATGGAAAGAAAGTGCAAAAGAGTTGGTGGTAGATAAGAGGTTTCCCAGCCCTCTGGAAAATGATTTCCACTGATCAGTGGAAGATGCAAATTAGGAAAGAGAATTTGTCTTTGGAAAGCTGAAATTGGAACGCAGGGAAAATGAGTGACCTAAAAAGAAAGAATTGGAAGAAGGTGGAGAGACAGAGTTAAAATGACCCACTTGAACCTGTTATCCTTCCGTGTATAATTTTATATGAGGATGAAATGCAAAGGAGGTGGGTCAAACATACTTCTAGTAGGGACTGTATTCCAGAGAATGAGCACTCATATTGCAAAAGCTATACAGGTTATCCCCCACGAGAATGAAATTGAGATTGAGATTGAGATTTGTTTTATTTATATGCTGCCCTATTCCCAGCGGTTCTCAGGGTGGCAAACAACTCAAGGGGGAAAGGGAACACAAAAGTACAATACAAGCATTTAAAATAGGCAACAGCCACACAGGTCGAGAGGGGAAGGGAACTCATCAACCCCAGGCCTGCCGACACAGCCAGGTTTTAACAGCTTTTCGGAATGCCTGGAGAGAGGTGAGGGTCCGAGTCTCTGCGGGGAGTTCGTTCCAAAGGGCCAGAGCTGCCATAGAGAAGGCCCTCCCCCAGGTAGTAGCCAGATGGCATTGGCTGGTAGACGGAACCCGGAGGAGGCCAACCCTGTGTGATCTAATGGGTCTTTGGGAGGTAATTGGGAGCAGGCGGTCTCTCAAGTACCCAGGTCCAATACCATGAAGGGCTTTATAAGTGACGACTAGCACCTTGAAGCGTATCCGGAGACCGATCGGTAACCAGTGCAGCTCACGGAGGATAGGTGTAACGTGGGTGTACCGAGGTGCACCCACAATCGCTCGCGCGGCTGCATTCTGGACGAGTTGAAGTCTCCGAATGCTCTTCAAGGGCTGCCCCATGTAGAGCGCATTGCAGTAGTTATCTAGAGACCTCATCTAGGTGCTTAGATTGGATGAGGGCAATAACACTGGGCAAGGCTGTTTCTGACAGATCTCAGGGCTACAATATAAGCTTACATGTGATAAAGTTTTCAACTGAACATGGAAACCTGTGGCTAATACCATAAGTACAGAATAGGTATTAATCAACATCTTAAGTGCTGTATCTGCCACAGCCCCAAAGTCATTTTCAAAGACAATTTCTACTCTCAGATTCTCCAGCCAGAAAGCCATGCTGGCTGGGGGATTATGGGAACTGAATTGCAATTTATATGGACAGAGCCAGGAAAAAGAAAATTGCATGACCAATTAAGCAGAATGAATCAGACGCTTTAAGCAATTGTGGGTTTTCTGGGTGATATATCATGCCAGTTGTCTAATTTTCTAGCGTTATATTTTTACGCACAGAAAAGAGGAGTTTGTCTCAGTTGGACAATGCTATTGAGATTTACCGAAAGAATAGAGAGGCAGAAAGGAAAATGGTATCCAAAAAAGAAATTAGACAAAAATAAAGAGAGAAACAATAGGAAGTAGAAAAGAAAAATTCTGGGGAGAACCATCCAAACAATCTATCGAAAAGTGATAGAAAAAATTCAGAAGAAAAGATATAAGACATATAAAAAGAAAAAAAGAGAGAAAAAAAAATCTAGGAACAGGAGACTAGTAAAATGAAATGAAATATCTTAATCGTGGCAATAGTATGTATCCATTTAAGATGTGTGTATGAACTATACTAATACTTTTAAGTGTGTAAATGAATTATGTTAAATGCTTATTACAAAAAAAACCCCTGAATTTGAAGATAGATCTTACTTACAGAAAATAGATGGAAAGGGAATGATAAATTTATTTTCATTTCTAAAAGGGAAGAAAAAAGGACACTGTCTATGTATACAATAAAAATTATAAGTTGGAAAAGATGAGAAGAAAAGAAATACAGCTAAAATTGGAAATGGAAATATAATGTAAAATGAATTATGCATATGTGAAAATGTTAAAGGGGGAAAACAGGACAATACTCTGTCTACAAAAGAATTTTAATTATGTAACAAAAAATAAAAAATGTTGTTTAAAAAAAAGAAAAGAAAAGAGGAGTTTGTGGGATTTGTATTAAAAGAATTAAAGGATCCACCTGGGGGAGGGTGTCAATGAAATAATCCGAAGGGCTGGAGACCAGAATCTTGATTGAAAGAAAGGGAGGTATCACTTGCTGCTCTATTGCATGCAGCAATGGACCATCTCTGTTGGACCATCTCTGTTTTGGACCATCTCTGTTCGTTTCCAAGTAACAAATTCACGGGTTTTCTTTTTGGTTAACTTTCAGCACTCCAGGCTACCTGCTCAGAATGCTGAATGAGCATCCTATGATGCCAGCATCTTGTATCGAGATGTGATCTTCCTTTCTCTCATTCTTTCCTAAACTTTCAGGGCCATGGGGAACAAAAAGAGTTGGGATGTGGAGCTCAATGGGACTGTGCTTGTGCCAGAGACAAAGGAAAATCCACGGAAGGGGAAGGATGAGCTTGAAGAAAGAGGCCAGTGGACCAACAAAGTAGAGTATGTACTTTCTGTGGCTGGAGAGATCATCGGTCTGGGAAATGTTTGGCGATTTCCTTATCTCTGCTACAAGAATGGAGGTGGTAAGTATCCAAGATGCATAATTTGTCAGTGTCATGTAATTGCTGGTCACCGTTGCTTATTATGCAACGGCTTCGAAACAAATGTGAAATTGCAAATTAGCAAAACCCTGTGCAATATAGAGATTAAAACATAAAACTGGCTATAAACATTTACAATGTGAAATGTAACAACTCATAATAAAACCATTGGGTGATGGACCAACCTGTGAATCATCAGATAACATCTCATCCTCGTATTTGGCATGACAGATTGTTTGCACATTGTTTGTGCTGGCAATGCAAAATGTTGCGAGACGCATATTTGTCCCTATCAGTAGGAAAATCACAAATCCGTACAGCCTTCCATATGTTAGACTTTCTGTTTTAAAATGGTGCCAAAATCCTTGGTCTAGGGAAGAAGTAGGACGGACCACGGAATGAGAATGGATAACAACCATGTCAAATGGTCATAAATATTCCTATTTATATTTATGACTATTAGATAGTAGCAGCTGTTGTCTGGAGTTTTACATATCTACTATACTTGGCAAGAGTCTATATGACTGGTGTAGCACTGGTGTTGTATTTAAAGGAATGAACAGATACAGGGAGAATGCAAACCATGAAATACTCAATGAGTAAGGGTGAACTTACCCTTAGCCCATCTCTCCCATTCCAATCTAACTTGTGGAAGAATTTGGAGGAGGAAATGCTAGGTATGTTCTTGATCTTCTGAAGGAACAATAGGACCTATAAGTCTAACAAACATAAATAGCCTTTGTGGCTGTTACGGCACATTGTCACAATACAAGGACTTCCCTTTATACAGGTAGTCCCCGATTTATGACCACAATTGAGCCCAACCTTTCTGTTGTTAAGTGAGACATTTGTTAAGCGAATTTTGCCCCATTTTATGAACTTTCTTCCTTCAGGTGTTAAGTAAATCAGTACGGATGCTGAGTTAGTAACTCAGTTGTTAAGTGAATCCAGCTTCCCCGTTGACTTGCTTGTCAGAAGGTTGCAAAAGAGGGTCACATGACTTTGGGACCCATCAATGGCCATAAATCTGAACCAGTTGCCAAGCACCTGAATTTTGATCACGTGATAATGAGGATGCTACAAAGGTTGTAATTGTGAAAAACAGCCATAAGTCACTTTTTTTCAATACCCTTGTAACTTTGAATGGTCACTAAGTGAACTTTTGTATGTTGAGGACTACCTGTATATGTGTATCTCACATCATCATGCATATAAATAAGGTGTGGGACTTGCATTGCAATATTGTGTTGCTTAGAGCCGAGATGGCACAGTGGTTAAATGCAGCACTGCAGGCTACTTCAGCTGACTGCAGTTCTGCAGTTCGGCTGTTCAAATCTCACCGGCTCAGGGTTGACTCAGCCTTCCATCCTTCCGAGGTGGGTAAAATGAGGACCCAGATTGTTGTTGGGGGCAATATGCTGACTCTGTAAACCGCTTAGAGAGGGCTGGAAGCCCTATGAAGCGGTATATAAGTCTAACTGCTATTGCTATTGCTTCATTTTTTGATCCCATAAGTTCCACTGCAGATACCAAAGTGAATGAATATGATAAATGAGCAAACTGCCCTCAGATAATTAATTTAAATCTAGATATTCATGGGGAGAATCTACAGAGAGTGGTAGAGTCATCAGGATCTTTTTTTAAATATTTCTTTTTAAAAAGTTTTTTATTGAACACAAATTAAAACATTGGACACAGTGTAACCGTCCTGGCAAAGTCTTTACCATACATACTAAAATATAAAGTTTTACATTATAACCACCAGGCTTATTTACAATTCGTCTATTCAATATTAACAAATATAAAAATATCGTATTTCCAACCATGATGCTTTGTTTTTATCTTGTACATTTTCACTGTTATAGTTTCATACATAATTCTAATCTCCATTCTATAAATCTTAGTCATTGCTTATTTTGAGTTTTTCTTTCTTTTTTGTTCCAACTATTGATAAAACTTGTCCCAGATCTTACAATATTCCGATTCGTTGTTTTTTTCTTCAATTCCCACGTCAATTTATCCATTTCAGCACAAATCAGAATTTTCCTAATTACTTCTTCTTGTGGAATTTCCCTGTTTTTCCAGTTTTGGGCAAAGACCACTCTTGCTGCTGTAATAATATGCATGCCGCAGCAGGTGTGCAGCCAGAGGACTCCGAGCAGGGCGGCGGCGGCGGCAGCGGAGGTGCAGGAGCGGGCCAGTGGCGGGCGCGGGGCATGGCAGTAGGTCAGCATCCTGGGCGGGCGGGCGGCGGGCAAGGCGCGGGAGGCGGAGAGGACAGAGCGACCTGACCGCGGCGCCCCAGGCCCCTGCTCTGGCGATCTCCCGGGGTGGCGTGGCTGCGCGGGGCCACTCAGCGGAGGAAGGCGGCCGCCTGGTGGGAGAGGCTCGGCCGAAAGGTGCCGGGGCTGGAGCCGCAGAGCCAGGCATGCCTTCCGCCTGGGAAGTCCTGCCCCTTCATCCCCGAAGGCCGGCGCGTGGTGAGGGGGGCCGGCGTGGAGGCAAAAGTACTTTGCACATGCTCCACGGTCGCCGCGCTCTCCGTCCCAGCCTTCGCCGAAGCCGGCGGGCTGCCTCCCGAAGAAGCCGCCGGAGCGTCCCAAGCCAGAAAATGCCCCAACTCGGGCAGACGGAGTTCCAGTTGCAACCTGCGCACGTGATTCGATGAGGAACCAAGGGGAGCCGGGTCTCTGAGCGCGGCTTATAACCCGGTGCGCTTTATATGTGAAAAAAGTTTAAAAAATTAACATTAACTGATACTGCGGCTTACAATCCGGTGCGGCTTATGGTCGTGAAAATACGGTAGTAATGTAACAGAGTAATTTTAGTTACATTTCTCTTTACATTGGCTTATTTATGCTCCTGTTGATTATATTGATGTATTTATAATTATGGATCATTTTTATATTTAATTCATACATAGCTGTGAACTTTCTTCGTCTAATTTCTACCTCTTCTCTCTAACCACTCATAAAAAAATATTCCATGTCAAGTAATATTCTGTGCCTTCTTTGACTTTTATTTTTAAAGTTAGTCTAGGACAGATAACTTTACAGGATGCAAAGTCCATGGGAGAAAAATTCTTGCATTCCAGAACTCCAAGCTCCACAAATACCCCAAAACTCTTGGAAAAGTCTGAGGATTCAAATTTCCTATTCACTTAAAGGTCCCAAAACTTTGTCTCTCGGATTATTTGGTAAATTAAATGCTATTGTGGTGTTGCCTATTCCCTCCATCTCTTTTATTCATTTACCATGTCCACAAATTCTTAAAAAGCTTATCTTGTGTTCAAAACAGAAACTGGACTTTAGTTTCTTGTTACTGCCTTCCTTGCTAATTCAGTTCTGATAGTCTTTTAAGACCTGATACATAATCAGGACTTAAACCAGGTGTTTTGCAGATTTTCTACATCAAGTGAATGTGTCAACGTCCAACATCGAGGTCATGCCCCTGCGCGCCATTTCAGAATTGCCGCAAACGAGGAGGGGGGTTGCACAGGGCGCACAGGTGGGTGTGAGGTGTTGGGTGTCTTCACCAGCCTCAAACACCATTGCTCCTCCTCAATCCTTCATCCCACCCCCCACCCTCCGTGAGTCCCTCACGACGACACCCATCACACCCATCTGTGCGCCCTGCGCAATCCCCTCCCTTCTCCTCACTTGTGGCAAATCTGAAACGGCCCACAGGGGTGTGGCTTCAATGTCGGCATCTTGGTCATTGACAGAGTGATTTAATAATAGTGAAAAGTACCAAATTAAAGTGTGAAAGAAGGCCCATTTTTACCTTTAGATCCAACCTATGTGGATTTGCGCATAGTCTATGGGGAGATTAGAACAGGGGTGAAATGCAGCAGGTTCTGACAGGTTCTGGAGAACCGGTAGCGGAAATTTTGAGTAGTTTGGAGAAGAGGCAAATACCACCTCTGGCTGGCCTCAGGGTGGGGCGGGAATGGAGATTTTGCAGTATCCTTCCCCTGCCACACCCACCAAGCCACACCACACCCATCAAAACCAGTAGTAAAAAAATTGAATTTCACTGGATTAGAATCATGAAACATCCCTAAACTTGCTAATTTGGATTCACAGTTCTTCCTTGGCCAAAAACACAGGATCAGGTTGTGAAATATCTCCTTTAAAAATAAAAAAAACCACAGCACTTTAATGGTGCTGCTTTTGTGTTTAAATTAAGGAAGAGAATGGGGAATTCTTGAATCAATGAATAACTACTCTTCTAAAAAGCCATTTCTGATGCGCCATCTTTGGCTTATATGATCCTACTTTCAACTAACTTTTATAGACTTGGGAAGCAGTTTGCACAGCTGTTGTGCTGATAAGATAACAAATGAAAAGTGTAAGTTTGGCATAGACAAAGAAGGTTGTTTCAGCAATCTCAAGTCCAAAGTTCCACTGAGTTCATTTGCGTTCTACATACCATGAATGCTAGAGATAGTCCTACTTACAACAATTTGTGTAGTAACTGTTCAAAGTTACAGCAGCACTGAAAAAGTGACTTAGGACAGTTTTCACACTTACAACCCTTGCAGTATCCCCATGGTCAGATGATCAAAATTCGGACTTTGGGCAAGTGACTCATATTTATGACGGTTGCAGTGCCCCAGGATCATGTGATGTCTTTTGCTCTTACGACCTTCTGACAAGCAAAGTCAATGGGGAAGCCAGATGGACTTAACAACCGTGTTAGTGACATAGTGTCTGCAGTGATTCACTTAACAACCGTGGCAAGAAATGTCGTAAAGTGGAGCAAGGTTCATTGAGCAAATGTCTCACTTTACAACATAAATTTTGGGCTCAGTTGTGGTCGTACGTTGAGGACTACCTGTACTCAGATGTTTTAATGTTTTTTTGTATTTTAAAAGTTTTTATTCTTTTTATTCTTTTGAAATGTTTTTAACATTTTAATTGCAATATATGTTTTCTGAATCATGAGCTGCCCAGATAAGTGGCTGTAGAAAAATAAATAAAAAACACAAAAACAACAACAAATAAACAAGCAAACAAATAAATAAATCTCCAATACCAATTTCGTTGTATTTATTTCGTGCAATCACAATACAGACTCTACTATGCTATACAATCATCTCAGGGAATGTGACAGGGCATTAATGAGGCTGATTTCTACTTTCGTTAAGCTTGTGGTTTATAACTAAATAAACCATGTGTCACAAAGACATTGTTAAGAGTCATCTGTGCTGGCTGGTTCCCAGGGAATCACACTTTGGCATCTTTGGAATTTCCCCTATCTGGAAAAATCTTAATATTAGGACCACCACTTCTGAGCTGCTAAAATCCAGATTCCTGAAAAGCGCAGAAAGATAGAGAAAGCATTAGCTTCTTGAAGGCCAGATGTGTTAGTCATACATGATGAACATTCGATGTCTTTTTGATTCTGTAACACAGCCTTCCTTCCTTAGCTGGTTGGATTATGTCTGCATAACCCCAGGCCTTTAACTTTTCTTACTGTTTCTATGTTTTCACCGTTGTCTTCTTTCTCAAGCAGTTTTCATTAGGATCTGATTTAATGATAAACAGCGAGTGATACCCCAGACGTTAACGAACAGAAACTACCAATATTCCTAGGAATTGTGACCTGCTTGGAAAGAAGAACAGTATTGCAAGGCCTTGCAATATCTGGAATGCCTTGAGTTGCCTACTCTTGGCTTGATACAAGAATTTGTGTCACATTTTTGCCACCTAGAGTTGCCTCAAACAATGACAAGGGGCAATACATAGATTCAATTAATAAACAAGGGTATGCAGTTGCTTCAGATGCAATTCCCAAAAAGAGATTTGGAAAGAATCTTGCAGAACATGTCCTAGTTGCACAATTCTGGAAAAAAAGCAGGGTGCTTCAAAAAGCTGCAAAGAAGTGCTAGGTTTTTGGACCACATGTCTGTGGAGATTCTCAACCATCCAGGTCATGGTTGTCCCAAGGGTGCTTTTCAAAAGGTAACTGCTTTTGAAACTTACCTTTTCAAAAGCACCTTTGCGACATTGGTAGTCCACCTGCTCTTAAATACCTTTGGGGATAGAAATTGACAAGTGCTGCAAAACTTTAGTGGAAAATATGCATAATTATATAATTATAAAATAGGGATGCGGTGGCTCAGTGGCTAAGATGTTGAGCTTGTTGATCAGAAAGGTGGCGGTTCGGTGGTTCGAGTCCCCAGCACAGCATACCGGAGTGAGCTCCCGTTACTTGTCCCAGCTTCTGCCAATCTAGCAGTTTGAGAGCATGTAAAATGAAAGTAGAAAAATAGGAACCACCTTTGGTAGGAAGGTAACAGTGTTCTGTGCACTTTCGGTATTTAGTCATGCTGCCATATGACCACGGAGATGTCTTCGGACAGCGCTGGCTCTTCAGTTTTGAAACGAAGATGAGCACCGCCCCCTAGAGTTGGAAACGACTAGCGCCTATATGCAAGGGGAACCTTTACCTTTTACCTTTATGCATAATTACCCTAATGTAAAATGTTCTTTTTTCCCTTCTTGAAAGCACATTTAACAAATTAGATTTGTTCCACTAACCTATCCTGCCTTTCTGTTACCAACAGGGGCCTTCTTAATTCCATATGCCATCTTCCTCTTTATCTGTGGAATTCCAGTCTTCCTCTTGGAGACAGCCTTGGGACAATACACCAGTCAAGGAGGAATCACTGCCTGGAGAAAGATCTGCCCTATCTTTGAAGGTACGTTGGTGGTACATCAGAGATCGTGGTAACTTTCCATCAAGAACTTGGTGTACCTTTTGATTTGATTCCCTCTGAGTTTCCTAGCCACAGGGCATGGCTGAGGGCCAAATGCTGACAGTGCACCTGTTTCATCCTAGCCTCAAAGATAAAAGTGTGAGTCATCCTGAGATTCTCTGTTGGAGGTAGAATTAGTGTTGCCTAACCAAAGAGAGAGCTAAAGAAATGACCAGATTGGGAGGGACTAGGACAAGGCATGCTGTAGAGTTGGAACACGTCCAGGATGCTGGAGAAAGCCAAGGGCAGATACTTGGAAAAGGAATCTGGAATCAAAACAAAGAGATATGCCGGTGATTACTTTTAAACATGTCCAGTGATGGGATTTAGATGAAAGCAGCAGCAAAGCAAATTATGGACTGGGGTAGATTTGTGAAGGCATCTCTTTCAAGAAGCAGCTGGATATTGAAAACTTTTTGAGTAGAGGTTCATTCTCTCTTGGAAGAGTTAGATTTTATTTATGTTAAATTATGCACACAGTTCTTTTCCTTCTAGCCAGCCAGCAAATCAGAGTCTGCGTCAGTGATGGGATTCATTTTTTTTTTTACTACTGGTTCTGTGGGTGTGGCTTGGTGGGCGTGGCAGGGGAAGAATACTGTAAAATCTCCATTCCCTCCCCACTCCAGGGGAAGGTTACTGCAAAATCCCCACATCGTACAGCCGGCCATTTCTACTTCTAGGACACGCAGCTGAGTACTGGGCTCCTCCTCCACTCTGTCCCCCAACTCATTCTTCCTGGATCAGATAGAGCTTCTTAGCTGTTCCTTCTCCATTCTCCTATTTTTGCTACTCATACAGTTCAGCATTCCTTAAGTCTTCTGCTGTTTTTCAGATGTGATGGATTATAACCCGTGCTAAGCACAATTCAAAGGCCAACCCAATTGGCTGCTGGAAATAGAATGGGAGGGTGCTCATTGGGTCTATCACATGCAGCAAAATGAGAAGCGCTGGCAGAAATACAACAGAGATCATCCGCATTAGAATGTGTCTAATGAGAGCAACTGTAAGGAAGTCAGCCAACAGAATGTGACCAAAGTTTATAAATTGTGCATGAGCTTAAGTGCTTTGCTCTACAAACAACTTCATAAAATACTTTTGAAAAGCAAGTTTTTTCCCAAATGCATATTGATAGGTTTTTTTTTTGTTTTTTTTTAAAAACCCTTTTATTTATATGATGCATGTTGGTGCAAACAAAGCACAGATTATGACATTTATCCCTCCCAAAAATCTATCGTGCCAAACTGAAAGTGGTATTTTGGACTATGGTCTTTGAAAAATGTCCTGATAGAAACATTGCTGCATCATTGCAGATTTCTTTTTAAACCAAATTGGGCCAGCCTAAACATTCAGAGTGGTGTCAAAAGCGGAACCAATAAGGCATCTTATAAATTAGGGAGGGGAAAAGAATTCTTTTATTTATTTTTTATTTATTGCACATTTATAGGCCGCCCTTTTCCCTGAGGGGACTCAGGGCGGCTTACAATCAAAGGGGAAAGGGAGTGTAGGACAATACAAAAAGAGGTGTGAACAAAAGTAAATTAAACAGTAAAACTCAACATTCACTCGACATTCGGGAGGGGCGAAAGTAGACTTATCCCCAGGCCTGACGGGCTAGCCAGTTCTTGAGGGCTGTGCGGAAGGCCTGGACGGTGGTGAGGGTACGAATCTCCACGGGGAGATTGTTCCATAGTGTCGGAGCCGCAACAGAGAAGGCTCTCCTCCGAGTAGTCGCCAGTCGGCACTGACTGGCGGATGGAATACGGAGGAGGCCAACTCTATGCGATCTGATGGGACGTAGGGAGGTAATTGGCAGAAGACGGTCTCTCAAATAGCCAGATCCACTACCATGGAGCGCTTTATAGGTGGTGAGTAGGACCTTGAAGTGCACCCAGAGATCAACAGGTAGCCAGTGCAGCTCACTTATTCAAAAGAATAAGTGTACAAGGTCTCTAACCCCTGCACCCTAAACTTGCAGGGCTAAATTAAGTTGGGTTAAGTTGACGGTGCAATGAAACAGTGTGAAAGTACAGTTCTTATCCCATAGCTTACATTGCATCAGAGGTGGTATTCAGCCAGTTTGGACCAGTTCTAGCGAACCGGTAGCGGAACTTTTGAGTAGTTCAGAGAACTGGCAAATACCACCTCTGGTTGGCCTCTCCTTCCACCCACGCCGTTCCGTCCTATATTCCCTTATTTTTTTAGCTCAGCTGATTCGCGCGGCAAAGCAGATTGCCACACCTCAGCAGAGCTAAACAACAGCTCAGCTCACCAGCGTTGACACCGAGGGTGGTCTTTGAGTGGTGCACGTGCGCACAAAGCAAGCATTAGGCGCACGTGTGTGCAAAGCGCTCTCTCATAGAATTGGTAGGAAAAGATTTGGAATCCCACTGCTGCATTGCATAGACCGAATCTACTGTTTTCCATTTTGTCTCATGTATTGTTAGCATCCAGAAACTTCAGCAAAGAAGAGTTAAATCATCCCACAGGCTTTCCATTGTACATATTCCAAACAAGAGCTAAGTTTGGGCTGTGACGCATGACCAATCTAAAGGCCAAACTGCATGTGATGATAAATACATATTTCATCAACAATGCTCAATCTAACAATTTCGTTGGAGATGTAGATCAAGGGCACTGCACTGTTTTTTTAAAAAAAAACTCTGCACTGAGTTTTGCTTCCAAAAATTCATAACAAAGCTGTCAAAACCAATATTGGATTTCTCCTCTTCCTCCTCCTCCTTCAACTTCTATGCCTGACCTTGGAGGGGAAGTGGGAGGAATCTTATTGTCTCTTGGACGTTGTCCAAAAGATATCAATTTTAGCTAGCATAACTAGCTAGTATTGCTAATGTCAAACTGACAATCTGTGGGCTTGATACAGCCTGCGCAGGCCACATCCCCTGGCTCCGCTAAGGCAAAAACCATTGTGATATGTTATGATCTGGCCCATGATGTGATTGGGTTTGACACCCTTGTTGGTTCACTTTGAACATGGAACCCAGAAAAGTCTTAATTGAACAAACCGCACTTTGATTGTCCATGGATTGATGTTTTATGTAAACACACCTTCTGTACAGTCCTATCATTAAAAATGACGGAGAGTCCATCTATGCTCTAATCAACACTCCTTGAATCAAGTTGCACATTTCCCATTTCCTGATTTAACTCACACCTGTCTTTTCTTTCAGGAATTGGATATGCTTCACAAGTGATTGAATCCTATCTCAATATTTATTACATTGTCATACTGTCTTGGGCCCTATTTTACCTCTTTAACTCCTTCTCACCTGTATTGCCCTGGTCCAATTGCAACAATTACTGGAACTCAGGTAGGTGCATGAATTACCCATGCCTGCAACTATCTGCAGCAAATAATAACAGTAATATCAGTACATCTACTGGCTTTGAGTGACAAAACCGAATGGATTTATGAAATGTCAGTGATGGTCAACTTTGGCAACTTTAAGATGGGTGGACTTCAACTCCCATAATTCCCCAGCCAGCTGGCTAGGGAATTCTGGGTGCTGAAGTCCACCCATCTTAAAGTTGTCAAGTTTAGGAAGCACTACTTTAGGTGAATGACATGTTATGGGTTTTTTTCCCCTCTCTGACTCAGTAAATGTGTTACATATGTGGGGTGTGCACTTCTTGAAACTGAACAGCCTTGGCATTCTTCCACTTAGAAAACAAATTCCTTATGCAACCAGATGTTTATGTTTATGTCCCACTGTAGACACACCTCCTACTTCTGTTCTGGAGTCAGCCTTTTCTCTACACATCTCTAGGAGGCAGGAGGGCAATTAGATAATTTTAAATCCCAGATTTAGTGTTGTAAAAGAGGGGTTGGCTTCTCAGAGGGGAATGGGACAACTTGCCACAGCCAATTTGCTGTGGCCAACTCACCATAGGACAATTCACCATGGTGAACTTGCTCCGGGACAACTCACTGCTGGATAATTTGACAATTCTATTTGATTGCTTAAAGTAAATAAAAAGTTGTTTTAATTTTTGCCATTCGCATTTCATTCTGTCCCTCCTTTTGCATCCTTTCTGTAACGATTCTATTCCATCATTTCTTTGATATTAGTGTATTTCTTGTCTCACAGCAAGTTGGCTGTGGTGAGTTGTCCCACAACAAGTTGGCCGCAGTTAAGTTGGCCACAGTGAGTTGGCCAGGTCAAGTTAGTTGTGGCGAGTTGGTCGCAGTGAATTGTCCAGAGATGGTAGCAATGGACACTTCATTTCCTTTGAAAAGTAAGTACCCAATCTTGCTGTACTTGGGAATCCTTTAGCTAGTTTTAGCAAAGGGAATCTAAAACTTCCAAGTCCTTCATTGATGGCACCACTAGAAATTAAGCTGAGTCCTAGCAAAGGAAGAAATTTACACGATGGTATGCAACATTATGCGTTCTCCCGTGTTTCTGTTGTGTCCCCTAGGCAGTAATAAACCTCACAAAAATGTTTATCTGGTGCAATTTCCTCACACAGTGTAGTACTTCAACACCCAAACCTCCTTTTTGGCTACTCCTGTCTTCCTGCTGGCTTACTCTTTCAAGTTCCTTAAAGAGAGAGGGTACATTTCTCTTCTTCATAACATGGCATGACTCAGCTGTTACATAACCCAATGCTTTGTCCAAATTGGCAGATGCCTTGTTTGGGCTGGCCATTTTTCAGCTTCAACTTGTCATTGATTTCGTTCAACTTTACCTCCTGTGAAGCTTTTCTGATTTGATTGGCCAACCTGGTTTCCCGTACTTCCTGCTTAATTAAATAATAAAGATTAATTAAATAATAAATAGGATGTGTGTCAAAAGTCAAGATTGCAGCCATGGTCCTTTTTCTCTGTGGACATCCCTATTTCATAGGAGAGTGGGAAGCATTCTACCCGCCAAAATCCATCAAACAGTTTGTAAACAGTATGAAACCCATTTCTTTTAAAACATTTACAAAGGGTATACATCTACTTCGGTATCTCTTTTATCTCTAGTACCTATATTTTAAAATATTTACACATCAATCACATTTACATTTCTAACCCTCAGCACCACCACACTGACCTGTATACTTTTAAATTTTCTCTCATGTCTTTTCCACTCTTTTCCTCATATGCTCTCCTTAGTCAGCATCTGGCTTTGATCTTCTGAGCCAGCCACATTCATCTGGTCTCTCTCTTCCATGTATTTGCACCCACTCTCTCTCTCTCTGTTGTTGTTGTTGTTGTTGATGATGATGATTGATACAAGGAAGGCTTGCATCATGACCATTCCACCATCTTGTCTTCTTAATACCAGAGCTTCCATGCAATACTTCTCTGTATTATTCAATCTATCTATATGTAAATCTCTCTCTCTCTCTCTCTCTCTCTCTCTCTCTCTCTCTCTCTCTCTCTCTCTCTCTCTCTCTCTCTCCCTCCCTCCCTCCCTCCCTCCCTCCCTCCCTCCCTCTCTCTCTCTCTCTCTCTCTCTCTCGGTGTGTGGGTGTGGGTGTGTTTACCTCTGGAACACCTCAAGCAATTTCAACCAAACTTGGTACACAGATGATTTACTCTCTGGAAATACTATGGGGGTAAGACATCCATCGGGGTGTGTGTTCTGTTAAGATACAGCCTGTTGTGCCATATTGCACATGGTAACAGCTTCACAGTACTCCACAAGGGGGCTCCCTCTGGTAAGGGGGAAAATCCAAAATTAGACATTACATTTGGTCTGGACATTTCCCCCCATATAAATGAATACCTGGGCAACACCGGGTTATCGGCTAGTGGCATATAATTGCTAATGTTCCATAATCAACTTTTCCTAACTTTTTCCTTATAACTTTGCTGTAAGTAGTCTGTCTTTCAGATTCTGTTGAATCTTTCAAACATGTTTGTCTCCCATTTGCTTGATAATAATACATTGACACCCTCCTCTGTAATTTTATTCTTTGCTAAACCTTTTCATAAGTAAATTGCCTCCCATTATTAGAGAAGGACTCCTTCCCTATCAAAAGCAACAGGCCAATTCAGTCATTCCTGCTGAAGTATGATACCCAAGCTACTTCTGGTCACTTATAAGAGTCAATCAACATTGTAGCCCAATGGTAACCCACTGGAATCCTATCAAAGAATCCTACAATATCAGTAACTACATTCTCTGAAGAAGCATCTGGAAGTAGCTTAGATGTAATGATATAACCCTTCCGTTCAATTTTCCCAGGTCTCACGCTGCAAACCTCTCCTACCCATGCTGAACTAGATAACCAAAAGTTACCTTTACAGGTAAACATACCTGAATTTTAATTTGTCAAGTCATTGGGTTTGAAAAGAGCTAGTTTGAGCTAAAAACCAAGCAGACTGTGAATTCTAGTCCTAGCTGTTACACTCCCTTAGCCCAACACACCTCATAATGTGGTCATTGTGTGAGGTAAATAGGAGGAGGAAGGAGTATGATATATATCTGCTTCCTTGAGTTACTTATTAAATAATAAAGGTTGGATGAAAATATAACAAGGTGGCGCAGTGGTTAAATGCAGCACTGCAGGCTACTGCTAGATCAGCAGGTCAGCGGTTGAAATCTCACCGGCTCAGGGTTGACTCAGCCTTCCATCCTTCCGAGGTGGGTAAAATGAGGACCCAGATTGTTGGGGGCAATATGTTGACTCTCTGTAAACCGCTTAGAGAGGCCTGAAAGGCCTATGAAGCGGTATATAAGTCTACTGCTAAGTCTACTGCTATAATAAACAAATAAAATAAAAAATAAGTGCCAAACTGTTGACCTTTTGAACGCAGGCAAGAGACTCTAGCAATATAGAATGTTGATCCGGTGTCAGTTCCATCTCTTTTATGTGGTCCATCATTTTCTACCCAAGAGAAATAAAGACCAGTGTTATTCTTTCATCAAAATAGTAACATTTGGTTCTGTAGCAACATGCATTTGCCTGATTAAATTGATTTAGTACAACTTGTTTATTAGAAGCAACTTCCTTGCAACATAGCATTTTGACACCCAAACTAAAACTTTTCCCTTTTGGCTACTCAATCCTTCCTCCCGGTTTACACATCCAAGCCCCTTAAAGGCAAGGTACGCAGAATATTTGACAGCCTGCGCTGTGCTTCCATGACCTTTCTCCTGCTTTTTCTTCTCTACATTAGTCACACTTTTTCCATAATATCTTCTCATCCTCTTATTTATCTAACGCTCCTCGATGCTTTAGTGGTGCACTAGATGTTGTTGTTTTTTTCAAACAGCTCTCTGGGGCAGCTGCATCCATGAAAAGGGGTGTGGGGGACAGAAAGTACACAGAGAGGCAAATGTGAAGAGGAAGGAAGGGGTTTGGGCCTGCAATCCTAAATTACAACAGTCAGCATGACTTGATAACAATCTGCATTCCACAGACATCTGGAATTCATATATGTTTGAGGAACTGCCATGTCATGTTCGGGAGCCCCAGACAGGAGGAATCCAATAAAAGGAAGGATGGATGTTTTAATAAAGCCTCAGGGTCTCTCTCAGAGTCAGTTTTCTTGGAGCCGAAACATTTATGTTGCTAAAAGCATCTCAGCAAAGTTGAATTGAATTGAGTACTTTATTTGGCCAAGCGCGAATGTTTTTCTGCTCAGGTGCCAAAAAGGGCACGCGCATTCCCACACCCATAATGCGATGCCCTCCCCCCCCCGGGCATGCGCAAACAACCCCCTCACTCCCTCTACTCCGCACATGCACACAGGCCTCACTGAAGCCTCCAGAGTTCCAGTAGGCCCATTGGTCTGTTTTTCGCCCTCCCCGGGCTTCTGGAAGTTCTGGTAGGCCTGTTGGGCCTGTTTTTCACCATCCACAGGCTCCAGATGCTTTCCTGGAGCCTGGGGAGGGTGAAAAATGGCCTTCCCTCTGTCACGTTCTGAGCATGCTCAATAAAAGTTGTTTTAAGCGGGAGTTACTCGACAGCTGATTGGCTGGTCGTTTGACAGCTCCGGGTATAAAAAGGGAGCTGTCCAAACGAGCAGCTGTCGTTCCTGTCTGAAGCCGGTTCCTTTATTGTTAGCCTGTACTGTTAGGGAATAAACTTGTTAGCCTCTTTATTCCCGTCTCCGCCTCAGTTATTCGGCTCGACCCAAGGTCCTGGTACACAATACCCGCACCCTCCGGAAAGCCGAAAATCAGCTGGGGCGTGCTGGAGCTGACAGGGCAACACCTCATGTGCCCTCAGATATGGCTCCGTGTGCTACCTGTGGCATGCATGCCATAGGCTCACCATCACAGGTCTATGCAAAGCAACAGAATAAGAATAATACGGCCAATAAAAGGGGGAGTAAAGAAGATAATAAGGATAAGTAATAATGTCACAGCCACAGTATATGGGTTAATAAACATTAAGCAGCACTGAGAGAATTAGGTGTTCAGTAAGAGTAACTCAGTGGCTAAGATGCTGAGCTTGTCAATCAGAGGTTCAGGCAGTTCAGCGGTTTGAATCCCTAGTGCCGCGTAATGGAGTGAGCTCCCGTTACTTGTTCCGGCTTCTGCCAACTTAGCAGTTCGAAATCACGTAAAAAATGCAAGTAGAAAAATAGGGACCACTTTGGTGGGAAGGTAACAGCGCTCTGTGAGCCTTTGCCATTTAGTCATGCCAGCCACCTGACCACAAAGACGTCTTCGGACAGCGCTGGCTCTTCGGCTTAGAAACGGAGATGAGCACCGCCCCCTAGAGCCCGAAATGACTACTAGCACACAAGTGCGGGGAACTTTTACCTTAAGAGGGATGGCATGAGGAGAAAAACACACCGTCCCTGTGTTTAGTTGTTTTGGCTTGCAATCCCCTATAGTACTTTCTGAGGGAAGGAATTGAAACAGTTTATTCTCAGGATGTGAGCGCCCTGCAGATATCTTCTCAGCCCTCCTTCTGGCCCACACACTATACAGGTTTTCTATAGAAACCAGGTTGGTTGCAGTTGTTTTTTCTGCAGTCTGAACTATCGGTTGGAGTCTGTACCAGTCCTATATTTGGTTGTTGTGTCACACCCGACAGTTTGGCTCCTGAATGGATGTTCTAAACGCCTTGGAGATTTGTACGGTTATGGGGTTGGATCATTTGATGTTCAAGATCTCTTCCTACTCTTACATATGTCTCTCTTTCTCCTGGCAGAGTTTTGTGTGGAGGTTCTGAATGTCTCCGACTCTGGGAATAATACTAACGCCACCTCTCCAGTTATCGAGTTTTGGGAGTACGTATGTCAATTGTTTGGGTTATTTATTTCCTTTCCCTAAATCACTTCCCTAGGATTTAGAGGGGATACCGTATTTTTCGAAGTATAAGACGCACCCTTTTTCCTCAAAAAAAGAGCCTGAAAATCTGGGTGCGTCTTATACATGGAATACAGCATTTTTTTGCCTCCTGAAACCCCGCTCCCTTCACCAAAATGGCTGTGCAGAGCCTTTAGGAACCTTGCAGATTGCTCCTGGGGGCTGGGGAGGGCAGAAATGAGCGAAAAACGGGACATTTTTTGCTTTTCTTAAACACCCCCCCCCCCCGGAGCACTGTACAAGCCTCCTAAAGGCTATTCATGCCCCTTTTTTGTGTGAAAAACAGGCCGTTTTGGGGAGGTCTGCAGAGCGCAAAAGCTTTTTTTTTAATTTGCCTCTTCAAAACCTTGGTACGCCTTATACTCCGATGTGACTTATACTCCGAAAAATATGGTATATCTAGATCTGGCCTTGATGAAGTTCAAAGGGAAGGAAATGAATAGGATCACACGATACAGGTGGGGAAAACATGGGGTTCATCCCAGTGATGAAAATCATTTTTTTTACTACCAGTTCTGTGGGTGTGGCTCGGTGGGCATGGAGTGATTTGGTGGCCGTGGCTTGGTGGCCGTGGCAGGGAAAAGATACTGCAAAATCTCCATTCCCATCCCACTCTGGGACCACCCAGAGGTGGCATTTGCTAATTCTCCAAACCACTCAAAATTTCCGCTACCAATTCTCCAGAGCCTGCTGGATTTCACCCCTGGTTCATCCTCAGTTTTATGAGGTTTTTTGAGGTCATGAGGGAAAAAGCAGGCATTGCATACATCTACAGTATATCCACTTTCCCAGAGGTGTCTGCAGGGGATGGTTAAAAAAATATCAAGATGGCAGTACTGCATTCCACATCATCTGCAATTGATGGTTGCTTTTTTCCTCTTCCTACCAGCTTTTTTTTTACCATCCTAAACATCTGGACAGCATCTTCACAGAAATAAAGCCTCTAAAATAATGTGAGGGATGTAAATTGTTGATAGACATTATTATATAATTATTTGCCACATTTTTATCCCGAGCTCAGATATCACTGCAGTTGCAGTATGAGGGCTGGGCAAGGAGGCTATTTTGAGAATAGTAGAGAGAGAAATCCAAATAGTTAGATTAATAAGAGAAGGTAAACAAACAGCAGGGAAGCAACCTGATGGTGACATGATAATAGCAGTAGGCTCCAGAGGTGGGTTGCCAAACCAGTGGTGGCAGTGGCGGGAGGCTCCGTCTACCTGCCCGGATGCTTCTGCGCATGTGCAGAAGTGTTGCATGCGTGAGAGAGAGAGAGAGTATCGGAGAGAGCAAACCGGTAGTGAAACTGTTACAAACCCACAACTGGTAGGCTCTAAATGAAATACTTCGTAGGATTTGGGATTTCAAAAAATATCTATAATGCAAACATTGAACAGTTTTTCCTGTTCAATCATAGTGCCAAACTATACTGTATAAATATTATGTTGCTTTCCCCCCACCCGCCCCACTGTCTCTTTGAGGAGGAACATACATGTGATTAACTCAAACGAATTAAGTCATTGATTAATTTCTGGGGAAAGTGCCTAAATTTATGAAGGCAACTGGGAAATACATGCCATTGTCTATCCATAAGCTTATCAGTATCGTCAACACATTTTCTCTCTCCCTCAACACTCTGTCACCAATAAAGACCATATAGTTTGTAGCAGAGGTGGGCTTCACATAATTTTACCACTGGTTCGCTGCGCACCGAACTGTGAGCGCATGTACCTTCTGTGCATGTGCGTGGCCTTCTGCACATACACTTTGCTCACACACGCTGCTTGCATGCAGTTTAGAAAACGTGGCTAAATAGGACAGCATAGCGCCAGGGGGAGACAGGTAACCCCACCCGCAGGTCACCACTACCAGTTCGCCTGAACTAGTCCAAACCGGCTGAATACCACCACTGATTTGAAGCCTTTAGTCTGGATAGCAAGGACTATCAGAACTATCATTATTCTAGTAAGACAGAGTAACTGCCTGTGAGAATGACCTTGGGAGACAGGAGGAAGAGCCACAGCCTTGAGAATAATCATGCATAAGGTATCTCAGTCCACACAAGGAAAGTTGGCATGGGAACATCTCAGAAAGGACCCTCTTCTGGAAAGTAAAAGGGGCAAAAGAGCTTTCAAACTTTTAAGATTCTGTTATTATAGTTTACAATAAGGGTTAACACAGGGGTGTCCAACTCAAGGCCTGGGAGCCAGATCTGGGCCATGGGGTATGTCAGGGTTCCAAATAGTATCCAAAAGTAAATCAGAGTCCAAGACAAAGTATTGCTCAAAGTGCCAATTTGTTAAGAGAGCCATGTTGGCACATCTGGGAAAACCCAAATCTGAAAGCTTCCTGGTTTTCCCCAACCAGTTGAAAGTTCAAGATCTTGCCCCACACCCACAATTCCATAACATGATCCAGTCTTCCACTGCCATGCTGGTAGTTCCACCCATCCAGTTCCGGTCAGGTGCAGAGGTGCAAAGACAAAGGATTTGTCTTTATAGAAAGAATTTTGTTATGGCTACATCGCATCTAACTCTGTACAATCCCCCTCTCCCATTTTCCCATAATAGAAAATGCATAGTAGAATAATAGAAAGTGTGGCAGCCCATTTTCACTGGCAGAGCACTCAGGCCACTACAGGTGCCCCCGACATGAGTGACATCAAGCTCTCCCCCCACCCCACCCCACCCCCCAAGGTCAAACACAACCCCGATGTAGCCCTCAATGAAATTGAGTTTGACACCTCTGGGCTGACAGATACTGTTGTGTCTATCCTGCAATGACCAAGTTAAACTAAAGACCTTTAATGAGGAAAAGCTGTCAAGGAAGCAGGTATGAAGGGTTAATAGTTGCTGGCAGAAAGATGCCTCACCTCCTCCATCTTTTCATCTGTCCCCTCAGGAGGCGAACGCTGAAAATAACAGAAGGCCTTCACGATCTGGGCACTGTGCGCTGGGAGTTGGCTCTCTGCCTCTTGCTGGCCTGGATCATCTGCTATTTTTGCATCTGGAAAGGAGTCAAATCCTCTGGCAAAGTAGGAGTTACCCTATGCTTGGTTAATGCATAAATTGATTTGCTCTGTCCTGTCACTCTTCTTGCATCGGAGAGTAGCAGGATAAAAGTATGCATGGAATATACCAGGGGTGGGTTCCTGCCAGTTCTAACCTCTTCTATAGAAGAGGTTCCACAAATCTACAGTGCCGTTTAGAACCGGTTCCAGCTCCCTCCCCCTGCCCGTCCGCACATCATCAAGATGAAGAACGAGAGGAGGAATTCTGGGAGTTGAAGTCCACAAGTCATAAAGCGGTCAGGTTTGAACACCCCTGGGTTTTTTTCTCTCTAAAAGGTTAGGGGTGCAAGGGTCTTGTAACTTGACAGCTTTAAGACTTGTGTGCTTCAAATGCCAGAGTTCTGAGCCAACATTTTTCTTGCTAAGCAAGAGTGTTGTTAAGTGAGTTTCATCACATTTCACAACTTGGCCACTCCCAGCCTGGTCACATGGCCGGCAAGTCACTCCCACAAAGCAGGCCACACCTACAGAAGAGGTTCTAAAAATTTTTGAAACCCACCACTGGAATATATGCATGTCTTATGTGGAGTGGGAATATTAGAAATACTTTGATCCATTTTAGTTGACATTAAGACCTGGGAAAAAGTGCAAATTAGAGCCCCATCCATAATTCTTATAGCAATAACTTTGCAAAAAAAATGTCATTGCCATCAACCTTCCTCAATTCTGTATCTTCAAATGTTTCAGGTTACAAATCCCATCACAGCCAATAGTGTGGTACACAGTGATAGGAACTATAATCCCACATATGGGAGAGACTCCAGGCTGAAAAAATGGACCTAGTCCATAGTTGGCTCACATTGCCTGGTCAAAAGCTGTAGCTTACACCTACATTAATTTCAAGATTAGTGCATTCACTTGTGAGAATTTTTTCAATAGGAGGTGACAATGGTTACTACATAGGAAAATTTGTGGAGGGCAGATATACCAGCATTTGAGGTATCAATAGGTCTGTAAAATTCCTGTAGAACCATCTTATTCTAGATTTTACTAGTTGTTGGAAATCAAAGGCCTCCAGCTTCTGGATTCCCCAGAGCCATTAAAGTGGCTAATATTAGAAACTTACTATTGTTGATGATACATCTAGTCCTGTGATGGCAAACCTATGGCACACATGCCCAAAGTGGCACACGGAGCCATGTCACCTGGCATGCACGGCATTGCCCGTTCCTCTTCCGGGTTTCTGGCGCGCATGTGTGTGCGGTGATCAGCCGGCCTTGGTGCATGCGGCACAGGGGTGGGTTTCTTGCCCCGTTCCAACCGGTTCGGTTGGAACGAGGCCGGCGGCGTCCTCGTGCATGCATGTGGCGTCCTCGTGCACGCGTGCAGCACGCGCATGCACACGCGTGGTGCACGCATGCGCACTAGCGTCTGTGCGATGCTCCAGCTGTTCCTGGAGGATCGCGCAGGCTCTGTATGCATCCTGCGGATGCGTGGAAGCGCAGAATTCGTCAAAACTGGGTAAGGAGCGGGTGCGGGCGCGCGCGGGCGTGGGGGGGGGGCTTCGCCGTTCCCGGAAGTTACTTACTTCCGGGTTCGGTGACCAACCGGTTCGCAGGGACCGCCGTGAACCGGTTGAAACCCACCCCTGATGCGGCAGTGCCGAAAACTTTAAAGAGCTGGTCTTCTGTTTTCCGGCATGAGCATGCGCATTGGCTAGCTGAAATTCGCATGCGCATGTGCACCAGTAACTGGAAGACTAGCTGGCCAGCGCACATGCATGCGCCAGAAATCAGAAGTTCATTTTTGGGCATGCACATAACCCCAGGCAGCTCCTCTTCTGGGTTTATGTACTCCCTTTTCAGTGCCAAAAAGGTTGGCCATCATTGGCCTAGTTCATTTGTAAGACTGGTTTTGAGGAATGTTGTTAACAATAATTCCTTTCTTTCCTGTTGGGCCCCTTTTTAGTAATGTTGGGAAACTATTGTTTAATCTTTAGACTGTTAACCTCTGGTGTTCTATGGAAGAGCAGAGCTTAATAGTCTAGACTGGAAGAGGTCACCTGGAGTATTGCATCGTTCCATTCAATTTCAGTGAAGCATTCATACATTTGAACGTTGCCTAAGTTAATAATAGGCTAGATGAAGAAAACAAGCTGACGTTACCCCTGGGTAAGAGAGAGGTCTTGTAGATAAATAGGAAACTGGATCTGAACTTGTTGGGTTGGGCAATATTTGTTCATGCTTTGATTGTATGCCAATCTGACTACTGCAAATAGATCAGGGGTGTGCTTCCAAAATTTCAGCAACAGGTTCTCTGCCTAGTTGCTGGGTGGGCGTGGCCATGGTGGGTGTGGCCATGGTGGGTGTGGCCATGGTGGGTGTGGACTAGACCGCCTCCTGTACCAGGGTGGCGGGGGGGGGGGGCATTTTTGCCTTCCCCAGGCTCCAGAGGCTTTCCTCGAGCTTCTGACATGGCAAAAACTTCCTCCCCTGGGCTCCGGAGGAACTTCCAGGAGGCAGGGAGGCCCATTTTCCACCCTCCTGGAGGCTCTGTGTGGGCCTTGCACTTATCTCACATCCAAAACAGCCCGCATGGAGACTCCTGGGAGGAGAGGGGCAGGGTGGGAGGGGAGGGGACAGACAGGAGTGGGATTTGGATGTTCTTCAAACTTGCCATAACGTTAGCTATAGGTTCTCCCGAACCCAAGCGAACTAGTAGCAGCCCACTCCCGAAATAGATCAAATGGGTCTCTCCTTGAAAAGTATGTGGAAGTTGCAGTTGCTGTAAAATCCACAGCTGCACTGCTAACCAATCCCTAAGTGGCATTGGTTGCCAATTCCTACTAGGCAGAATTAAAGTTGTTGGTATTAATTTTTAAAGCTATGAATGGTTAGGAGCACATTTGCAGTTAGGAAAGTGTCTGATTATTAAAAGACTGTACCCCCATCATTGCTAGAGGCCCATCATTTTGGCAAGCAGGACATACAGTAGTCTTCTCTTGCATTTGCCCCCCCTCCCACCCCCCAAGATTATGATCCACATTTCTTGGAAGTTACATCGGAAGTCTCCACTTTCCCAACTTAAAAAAGTAACAGCTCTTTCCCAACTTTTAATTATTACATTAATATTCATATTAATCTGTGTATTTAACTTTTTAATTCTCGATTTCATTTAACATTTTTTGTTAAGACACGTTGGTATTTACCAGGATAGAAATGAGAAATATAAATCAGATAAAGGAAATTCAAGACCTTAACGGATATTCCTTAATTGAAAGCCAAAATGCATAGCGTGGAATATAAATATATTCCCACTTTGGCTACTTACATTATAGGATCCAGTGGTAATAGAAAGCATCGGTTGATTAAATTAGCATTGCATTAAAGTTACACTGAATTAAGAAAATGCAAATGAATACTCTTCAGGGAAAAGAACGTGCTTTTATTGATTCCAGGAAAACACGGATATCAAGCATATGGATTTCAAAATGTACTTGCATCATGTACTGCTATAACAACATTGAACATTTCACCATTCTGTCAGTTCCATTATGCTCTTGTTGTAGGCTGGGTAACACAAGCTGTTGCACTTCCATAATGTAAAATAGGTTGTGCTATTTCTTTTGGAAGGACAAAGAGAGACTTTCACATGGCAACATTCATTCATTCATTTGCTTATTTATTATTTGAAATGGGCCATATTCACTGAGATACTGATGTTAATTTCCTTTATTCCTTCCTTCTTCTTACTCAAATCTGCAAATCCCCTGCGAACAGAGACCAGACTCAAATTGGGTGGAGAGGAGAGGGCTGATGAACACATTGCTTGACAATTTTTTTTTCTTTTAAGAACTCTTTAATCCCTTTGTGGATTAAAGGTGGAGTTGGGGCGACTGAATGGAGCTGAGAGTTTACTGACCACATGCTCTTCCTGACGCCTACGCAGAGTTCACAGCAAATTTTTTTTTCTTTGCGCCCTAATAGAGAAACATTTGCCATTGCCTAGGATTGAACTCTGAACCTTCTAAGTGGGAAGCAAGTTTCTTCATCTCTAGAACACCCCGCTGCTCACACAAGCTGCAGCCAACTTGCCACGGGACAACTATCTGTGGCTAACTCACCGCGGGATAACTTGCTGCGAGAGAAGGGTTGCAATGATATCAAAGAAATGGTGGGCTAGTGTCATTAAAGAAAGGATGCAAAAGGAGGCACAAAAGGAAATGTGGATGGCAAACATTAAAAACAATGTTTTATTTATTTTAAATAATTAAATTGAATTGTTAGATTGTCCTGCGGGAAGTTGTCCCACAACGAATTGGCCATGGTGAGTTGCCCTGCAGCAAGAGTTGGCTGTGGCGAGTTGGCCGTGATGAGTTGTCCTCAGCCAGTTGTCCCATTCTGTTCATTGAAACGTGGCAAGCATTTTTTTCATTTTTTTTTTCATTTTATTAAGCATTTATAGGCCGCCCTTTTCCCTGAGGGGACTCAGGGCGGCTTACAATAATAGGGGAGGGGAGTACGGGACAAAACGCAAAAAGAAAATGTGAATAGAAATAATTAGCAATAAAAACCCAACATTCATTCAACATTCGGGAGGGGCGAGAGTAAAGTCTTATCCCCAGGCCTGACGGGATAGCCAGATCTTGAGGGCTGTGCGGAAGGCCTGGACGGTGGTGAGGGTGCGGATCTCCACGGATAGATTGTTCCATAGCGTCGGAGCTGCAACTGAGAAGGCTCTCCTCCGCGTAGTCGCCAGTCGGCACTGACTGACGGATGGAATTCGGAGGAGGCCTACTCTATGCGATCTGATGGGACGGAGGGAGGTAATCGGCAGAAGGCGGTCTCTCAAATAGCCAGATCCACTACCAAGCAATAGAAGAAGGCATAATAAATGTTCTAAAAACCCATGCCAACAAATTCTGAAGATAACATATTGGCTCCCAGATTGAAAGAGGTCAATCTACATTCCAATATCCAAAAAGGGAAGGCTTAACAGAGTGTTAACAATATTCTTAATTTCACATATTAGAAAATAATAGGATAATCCAAAACAGATTCAAGCCTTGCATGGTAAAAGAGATGACAGATGTTCAAAGTGGCTTCAGAAAAGACGGAATAATGTGGCACGTCATTTCTAATGCAACTGGGTAATTGAGAAAGCCAAAAAAAAATAAAAAATAAAAAAGTCATTATGTGCTTCATTGATGATGAAAAGAGCATTGATTATATGGATCACATTCAGTTGTAGAATGTGCTTTAAAAAAAATCAGGACATCACATTGTCCTGATGGTAAACCTATATACAAGTCAGGAAGACACAAGATTACTAAATGTGTGAGACAAGGCTGCACCTTCTCCCCTTAATTATTCAACCTATATTCTGAATATTTATGACGGGAAGTGGACTTGGAAAAAGATGACCATGGTTTTAAAATTGGGGGGAGAAGCATCAATAATCTGACCTACTCTATGCTGATGACATTGCTGTGATAGCCAAAAATACAAATGTCCTACACCAGTGATGGTGAACCTTTTTTGGCTCCAAGTGCCCAGACCGGAACACGCATGCATGTGCATGCATGTGCATGTGCCAGAGCGCCAGAAACCCGAAGACCAGCTCATACACATGCCTGTTTTTAGCTGTTTTTCGGGCCACTTTTGGTCTGAAAAACAGCCCAAAAACAGTCTGAAAAATGGCCTGCTTTTGGCCTGCTTTTGCACCATTTTTGGGTCATTTTCAGGGCATTTTTCAGGCTGTTTTCAGTCTGTTTTGGGGCATTTTCAGGCCATTTTGGGCCATTTTCAGGGCATTTTTCAGGCTGTTTTCAGGCTGTTTTTAAGGCTATTTTTCGGGCCATTTTCAGGGCATTTTTCAGGCTGTTTTTCAGGCCGTTTTTAGGACCATTTTCAGGGCATTTTTGACCATCTTTTGGCTTGTTTTCTGGCACTCCGGCACCCGCAAGGACCAGCTGGCCAGCGCATCAGAAACCAGAAGAGCAGCTGGTGACAGTGCTTGTGCCCACAGAGAGGGCTCTGCGTTCCACCTCTGTCATGCGTGCCATAGATTCGCCACCACAGTCCTACATCCTCTAGTAATAAAAGTAAAGCAACACACTGAGAAAAGGGACTAAAATTAAATACACAAAGGAGTCCAAACTATTGACAACAGATAGACCAACCAGCCTCCCAATTGACAATGAAGATATTAGATATCTGGTGAATAATATCTGCCTTTTAGTATTAACCTGCTAAGGGTGATGCGTATTTTAGGGCTTTCCCTACAATTTTTTTGCATCCAACCAGCAGTTGTGTGGGTGATGCAGTGGGTGGGTGGGATTTTCTTTTGTATGCTTTGATTTTTCTAAAGTTGTGGTCATGCCACTTGAACTGTAACGATGGGTTGATAGTCTTCATGTAGATTTGGGGCCAGAGTTTGTCTGCCCTGGTCCTCTGCTGGTGTCAGTTAATAGCTCTGAAGACCAGGGATCTTGGCTAGTCACTACTTTTAATGATCTTTGTTTTATTCCCAGGTAGTCTACTTCACTGCCACTTTCCCTTACCTAATGTTGATTGTGCTGCTAATTCGAGGAGTCACTCTCCCTGGGGCGTTAGATGGAATTATATTCTACTTAAACCCAGACGTTTCCAGATTGGCTGATCCTCAGGTGAGTTGTAACTTCTATTGCACTTCAATTGGCAGATCATGCACGTTTCAAATGGATTTGCCAGGTGTGCTTCCAATTTTTCATGGGCACAATACTCCTGCACAATCCTGAAAGTGTTATTGCAGCATCACTAAATCACATCATTAAAGCGAAGTGACTTTTAAAGCAAAGGCATTTTTCAGGCTTGTACAACAACCTGGAAAAAGATGTGGCTGCTTTAAAGAAATGATGAGCTTTTGTTGGCTTTGATTGATTTTTTATGTCCTTAGAGTTTTATAAAATGGGGGCAGCTGCGTTTCGTAGGATCAGAGCTCCTTCCTAACTAATATAAGGAGCATGAACATCTACATTTAGTTATGGTCATTTACTCAGTGTTACTCAGGGGCGAAATCAACTTACCTTCCCTACTAGTTCGAAAAAGTGAGCACGCACGCACGCTTCGCTCACATATGCCACCTCCACACATGCATAGAGCATCAAAAATGGGTAGTAATGACGTCTAGACGGGTGGGCAAAACCTGGTACTGAGTGCACCTGCAAAGGTAAGTAGAACAGCAACGGTGGGAATCCGCTGTGCCACGTGACTTAGATTAGCTAGAAAGCAAGAAATCTGATGATTCTAGCTAATATAAATTGTGCATCACAGCTGATCATTGGAAATACCAGTTCACCTGAACCGGTAGCATTTATTTTTTTTACTATTGGTTTGTGCATAATTATAAGGTAGACCATAATCTACTACTAGATAAAGTAGAAGAATGTGGGTTAGATACCCTCATCACCAGATGGATTTATAACTGGCTGACCAACCGCACTCAACATGTAGTCCTCAATGGAACCGCATCTACATGGAGGGAAGTGTGCAGTGGAGCACCCCAAGGCTCTGTTTTAAGCCCAGTACTCTTCAACATCTTCATCAATGATTTGGATGAGAGAATAAATGGGGAACTCATTGAATTTGCAGATGACACCAAGCTGGCAGGAATAGCCAATGCTCCAGAAGATAGGTTTAAGATACAGAAGGATCTTGACAAACTTGAACATTGGGCACTATCTAACAAAATGAAATTCAATGGTGAAAAGAGTAAGGTTCTACATTTAGGCAAGAAAAATGAAATGCACAGGTACAGTATAGGTGGTATCTTGCTCAACAATAGTAACTGTGAGAGGGACCTTGGAGTCCTAGTGGACAACCATTTAAATATGAGCCAGCAATGTGCAGCAGCTGCCAAAAAAGCCAACACAGTTCTAGGCTGCATAAACAGAGGGATAGAATCAAGATCATGTGAAGTGTTAATACCACTTTATAATGCCTTGGTAAAGCCACACTTGGAATACTGCATTCAGTTTTAGTCGCCACGATGTAAAAAAGATATGGAGACTCTAGAAAGAGTGCAGAGAAGAGCAACAAAGATTATTAGGGGACTGGAGGCTAAAACATATGAGGAACAGTTGCAGGAACTGGGTATGTCTAGTTTGATGAAAAGAAGGACTAGGGGAGACATGATAGCATTGTTCCAATGTCTCAGGGGTTGCCACAAAGAAGAGGGAGTAAAACTATTCTCCAAGGCACCTGAGGGTAGTACAAGAAGCATTGGGTGGAAACTGATGAAGGAGAGAAGCAACTTAGAATTGATGAGAAATTTCCTGACAGTTAGAACAATTAATCAGTGGAGCAGCTTGCCTCCAGAAGTTGTGAATGCCCCAACACTGGAAGTCTTTAAGAAGATGTTGGATAGCCATTTGTCTGAAATGGTATAGGGTTTCCTGCCTAGGCAGGGGGTTGGACTAGAAGATCTCCAAGGTCCCTTCCAACTCTGCTATAGTATTGTAAACCAGTAGCATTTTTTACTACCAGTTTGGGCAAACCAGTCCAAATTGGTAACATTTCACCCCTGGTGTTACTCCTTTCTCTCAAAGTTTTGCATCATCTACAAATTTATGCAAACATTCACACAGGATAATTTGTATTGAGGTTTGCCTGCCAGATGTGTATTTTGTGCCTATCCTATGTACATCTTTCCCTAAGATACACAGGCTTTGCATACAATTTTCCCAAGTATTCATTTTTAAAAGTCGATGTTTAAGCAGAAGAGTCTTTCAAGAGAATTCTAGCAGACCCTGTGGACGATTGCATGCTCACTCCTGTTGCAACAAATTCCTTCCTGGATGATTGTACCATTTGCTTGAAAAGAAATCTTTGAAAGATTTATTTGACATGCTTACTCTTAACTGCTTACCTGAGGGATTGTCAGTAATATAACATCTTAAGCGTGACCTAATAAATCCAGCCAAACAAAATGCACATGAAAGCATAAAATACCATCTATCATTTTCCCTTTTGGGTCCTCTCCAGGTGCATTGGCTTAAACACATGTTGTCCCCAGCCACCGTTGTGCTGGTAGCTGGGGATGATGAGCGTCATGGTCTGATGCATCGGGAAATTGTGGACGTCGGGGAAAATTGCAACACATACATTAAGAACTCTCCCATGGTAGCACTCTGGATAACTTGGAAACATTCAACCTGGGCGCTAGCAATTCTTCAATATGTTTTGTAATCTTCGAAACCATCCAACAGTCACAGTGTACCATGGAAGTCTAATGAAAAAATCCAAGCAAATAAATGAGGTTACTAGGCACATCATCACAGAAAAGTTATTTCAAAGCCACCACCGTATTTGCCCAACCTAAGAGCCCTTATAAAAGAAGAGAGCTGGCCTGGAGAATCCTTCAGAGACCTTGTGCTATGATAAGGAGTGAGGGGTGGAAGTAGGAATCTCTGAACAGGGCTTAATACTAGAGGCGCAGAACTTGTGGTCCAGGAGGTATGGCTGAATCCCAATTTATAGCAAACTTAGCTAGCCTGAACAGGGTTCCCAAGTGCTGTATTTTCCAACTCTCCAACCCAGATGTACGTACATGTTGGACCACTGTGCTTGTCATTATTCATCTGTGCTGTGTATCAGCTGATCATGTTTTTGATCCCTTATTATTAAGAAAACTTTTACATTCTTTTTGAGTCAGATAATGAGTTTGGAGTTGAGTCACTCCAAAAGATAATTAACCCCAAGCAAAAGATGCTTCCCATCTCCCTAGAGTTAATCTATTGGCAAGATGGGCAGCGTATAAATTTATTAAATAAATAAATATTAAAACAAATAAAATAACAATAGAAATTGTTTCTATAAATCTAGATCAAGCTAAAAGTAAAAAAAAAACCTCAACCAACCAAAACCAGTGCACACATTCAAATGAAGTAGTCCTCAAATATACACAGTAAATGGTTGGTTGTTATTATTATATACACAACAGTGTGAAATCATTGCTGCCAGTTCTTTAGCCGGTATTGGCCTTCCTATGCAACAAGTTCTTCCCAAGAATCTAAGATGTTGTGATGTGTTTCCTGTTTCCCTTATTATCCTCCCCGGATAATAAGCCCAATCCTGCTTTTGAGCACATGCACTAAAATAAGCTCTCCCTGAAAATATTGCAACACAGCAGCAGCTATGAGGTGCCCACACTTGCCGCCTCCTGCAACTCAAAAATAATAAGACCACCCCCAAAATAAGGCCAAGCTTTTATTTTGGGGATCAAAAGAAAATAAGGGCCTGTCTTATTTTCAGGGAATCACAGTATAATTGCGGATCCAAGCAGTGTGGCCTTTTGCAATCGACAGATAGAAATTTTGTCAATGCGCAGATTTTATAAGTGCCAGCCAAGATTTTTTTGGTAGGGCACCAGTCTGCCAAATATTATTATTATTACTTGTTAAATGTATATTTAATTCTCAGAGATATCATAAGGCAGTTTACGAAACTAATATTTATCATATTAATACCAATTAATATTTGTACATATTAAAGCAATAACAAAAGTGCTATTTTTGCTGGTTTTGTTTTTCTTATTCTTGGGTATTTTACCATCTCACACATTCCCTTGCTGGACATCTGACACTGGACTGACATAGCTAAACCTAGAAAATTTAATATTGATTGAGTATACAGGAAAGTTTACCTTAGAGAGGCAGCCTTTCGGATAGTCTAGTTTCAGGCTATTTAGAGTCTCTATCGGGTATTTCAAGAATGTGTGTGTTGAGGAGAATGCAATTGTTTATTTCTTCTGCAACTCAATATTTTCCACATGGCATGTGTTGGACTTCAGCTCCCATATTTTCTGGACAATGTAGACAATGGCTACTTCAATTTATGGGAGTCCTGCAGCTTTTCAGCCTACTAGTTGTTGCTTTTGTGTTGTCTCGTGCTCATCCTTGGACTGAGAGCCGAGATGGCGCAGTGGTTAGAGTGCAGTACTGCAGCCTCTTCAGCTGACTGTTAGCTGCAGTTCGGTGGTTCAAATCTCACCGGCTCAGGGTTGACTCAGCCTTCCATCCTTCCGAGGTGGGTGAAATGAGGACCCAGATTGTTGTTGGGGGCAATATGCTGACTCTGTAAACCGCTGAGAGAGGGCTGAAAGCCCTATGAAGCGGTATATAAGCCTAACTGCTATTGCTACTTTGTAATACTATAAGGAGCATAAAAGATAAAGACTATTTTATTAAACACAAAAGGATGTGAGTAAGATAAATTTATTCAGAATCTTTTTGGGAGACTTCCAAAGTAAGTTATTTTCACATTGATATAAAAGGTTTTAGATTTTGATTTATACATGTATCATTTGTGAATTTTTCAGTGCTCCACTCTTTGATTTGATCAGTTGCTCCATCACTTCCAACCCTTCATGGTCCAATGTAGCTGCTTCTTTGAGTTCTTGTAAGTTCCTACTTGTCTCATCAGTGATAGTAGCAGCTCCCTTTTCTTCTGTTGACTTCTTTTTCCATTGACTTTAATTTTTCTAAGCCTTGGGAGCTTCACTGCAGTAGTTACTCTTGCCTTTGCATTCCGTATGCACAATTTTTAAGCTTTAGCTTCATTATTAATGCTTCTAGTGAGCAGTCTGGTTTTATTTCATCTAATATTGAATTATTTGTTCCTCTTCAAAGACAGCCCAAAGTATTCTCAACAGATTTTCTAGCATCAGGATTCAAAGGCATCCATTTTCCTTCATTAAGTCTTTCTTATGGTTCCACTTTCACAGCCATACGTTACTACTGGAAAAGCACATGAATTCAGCAATCTGCATTTTCCCCCAGCATGATGCATCTATACTTTAATATCTAAATAGATCTGCCCTCATCTTTCTCCTATGTAGGAAATTCTTCTCAATTTGTGGATCCAGCTACCAGATACAGTATGTGAATTTTTCAACCAAGAGCATCTGTTACCACTTCAACTTCTTCTCCAACTATTTTTTTCTAGGGATGGCATTGCCTATTAACATGTTCTTCTTGATGATCTACCTCCTGACCGTAGAATTATTGTCCTTTTCTTGTTTCAGGTATGGATGGATGCAGGCACTCAGATCTTCTTTTCATATGCCATTTGCCAAGGATGCTTGACAGCTCTTGGCAGCTACAACAAATATAACAACAATTGTTACAGGTAGAAGTAAAACACCACTTTTAATTTCTGCAGACTTTTAGAGCGTTGTAGTATTAATCATTGTGTGTTGACCACCTGTGTTCGTAATCCACTGGATTCCTTAATATATATTTCCCTGTGGTCTGGCAATTCTTCTGAAATGCAGGATCTTCCAGAAGGGTTCAAATCATTGCAGTTCATCTTTTATCCTGCTGCCTGCTTCATATAACAACCATATACTCATTTCTGTAAATATAGATATAGACACACAAACATGCACACACAAAAACACACAAGCATACACAAAGAGAGAGAGATGTCAATATTTATCTCTAATCTATGTGTATAATATCCTTTAATATATTTTATATGTTCTGCAAAGATATTCTAACAAGACATGATTTTATGTTTGCGTTCTTTGCATGGATTTCTTCTACTTCAATGATCAATATTTCTAAGAAAATATACTTTAAGTACCCTTATGTATCTGTCTGTCTCTGGATTTTTCCGGCCTCTCATATGCTTACATACAAATACACACCCACAGAACCTCCTTATATTGAATCATATTTTTTTCCATTTAGCTGAAAATATCTACTTTAATCTAATTGGAAGCAGTTCCCCAGACTCAAAGTTTTTATGTGGAGATACTGTGGATTAAATTGGTGTCTTCATTGTTACAATACTTTACAGTGAAGGCCAGCAAGCTATTTGACATGTAGACTTTTTTTGTCCAAATAATGGTATAACAACTTCACCAAATAATACTTACCAAAAACAATAGTTAAAGGAGAGTAAAGCAAAAAATATTAACAATAATTAAGAGTGAACAAATAAACATGGAAATGGAAATAAAACAACAGTGACAAAAGAAAGCAAAAAACAGTACCAATAGTCATAAGTGCTTTGCAGAGGTGGTATTCAGCAGGTTCAGACCAGTTCCAGGGAATGGAGATTTTACAGTATCCTTCCCCTGACATGCCCACCAAGTCATGTTACGCCCACCAAGCCACGCCCACAGAACCAGTAGTGAAAACAATTGAATCCCACCACTGGTGCTTTGGGAGTAATTGCAAAACAACTGGAGCAACTCTTGAACATGACCAGCATTGACAAATTCACCATCAGTCAATTGCGAAAGGCAGCTTTACTTGGAACAGCTTGCATCCTCTGACAATATCTTTACCAATGACAACAATTTCTCTCTCTCTCTCTCTCTGAATTTTCCACAGAGATACCTTCATGCTTTGTTTCCTGAACAGTGCCACAAGCTTTGTGGCGGGCTTTGCCATCTTCTCTGTCTTGGGCTTCATGGCGCAGGAACAAGGTGTCCCCATTTCGAAAGTAGCTGAATCAGGTAAGGAGCCGATGGCTGCAAGGTGGAGACAGCTTAATTCTGATCTGAGCTTAGTGCACAAGATAATATGCCATAACGTCTTACCTGTTAATGACTGCTTTTACTTCAACTGCAATAAATCGAGGGCTACCAATAGATACAAACTAAATGTAATCCGTTCTAATCTTGATTGCAGGAAAAACGATTTCAGCAATAGAGTAGTAAATGTGTGGAACACCGTACCTTATCCTGGTTAGTTCCTCTAACCCCCATACTTTCACCTTAAGCTGTCTACTGTGGACCTTATGTGTTTCTTAAGGTGTCCCTAAGGGGGCGTGCATAAGCCACCAGCGTGCCTACCATCCCTGTCCTATTTATATTTACTCTTTTTATTTGTTTATGGCTATGTTTTACTTATTTATATTCATTTATTCGTGCCATTTTTCATGTGTTTTCATACTTGTTTCCTTGTACTTATTGATAAATAAATAAATTTATAAATTTTTATAAATTTATTTATTTACAAATAAATAAATAAATACATAAATAAATACACACACATGTGTGTGTGTTTTCGTAGATTTTCACAGGTGTAGGTATGCTGGTCTTGTATTCAGGTCTTTTCCTGTGTAAGATTGCATGGGAATCTTTGCAATCTTACATGGGAAAAGAATTCTGTGAATTGCCACCTATGCTAAATTGGGGGAGGTCTTCCTTAAAGAGTATCCATACGAGTTCTCAACAAGAGGGTCTCTCCAACCTTGGCAACCTTAAGCCTGGAGGACCTCAACTCCCAGAATTCCCCAGTCAGCTAGCTGGAGAATTCTGGGAGTTGAAGTCCACCAGGCTTAAAGTTGCCAAAGTTGGAGACGCCTGCTTTACACGTTGAGTAGAGAAACTCACATGTGTCTGATTTGGTTGATGTTCTCCATGCTTATCTGGTTTTGTCTCCCATACCCAGAAGGCACTAGATTGGAAAACACAGGTAGCTCCTGATAACTGTGTATTTGTCTATCTTAATCCAGTAAGCATGTTTGATAAGGCAGAAACTGAAAACCGGTATTCTTTGCATGAATTCCCATTCAACTCCAATCATCGTATCCAGTGGGATTAAGTTTTAACAGGAACTCTGATCTGATAACTGTTGAAAGGATGCCGGTGCCTCACCTTAAGCTAATAGAACATTGCTTTGCTTCTTTTTGTTTGATTGACAGGTCCTGGCCTAGCATTTATTGCTTACCCCAAAGCAGTAACCATGATGCCTATATCTCAGCTGTGGGCCTCTTTGTTCTTCCTTATGCTGATCTTCTTGGGGCTGGACAGTCAAGTATGATGACTTTTTTTTTTTTTAACCTTTTAGCGCAGGGGTGTCAAACTCAAGGCCCAGGAGCTGTGAGTACCATGGGGTACTTAGATCTGGCCCATGGGCTGCCTTGGAAACAGCAAAGGATTGGCCCACAGTGCTTCTGCCAGAGAAAACGGAGCTTGGGAGGGTTGCAGGTGGCCATGGTGGCCAGAAACAGAGCTTAGGAGCCCATTTTCGCTGGCAGAGCATTTGGGCCACCACAGGTGCCCTAATACGAGTGATGTTGAGCTGGTCATGCTCACTCTGCCTCTCCCAAGGTCAACCACAACCCTGATGCGGCCCTCAATGAAATCGAGTCTGACACCCCAGCTCTAATGTATTCTTAATTCCATCTAATTCGAAGAATGTAGAATATTCTTATATCTTTGTATATAATACACCTTGCAGAAAAAATACAATTTTGTTTTTTTGGGAAAGAAAGGAGCCCCATGAGTAAGTGATGTTCAGCCTTAATTGCTTATATAAATTAGGAGAGCAGAACTTTGATCTGATGCGACTAAGATGCACAGATTGTTTGTGGTACAAATGCAAATGTAAGCTCCCTTTTAATGGATTCTTTCTCCTTTTCTTCTTCGAAATGAACTGTTTTTTTCTCAAGTAGCTCTTAAGAAAGAAGCAAGAACTTGGCAAAGGATTTACTCATATATTCATGTATGATGCACATGACTCCCCAGGTGCATAATGCCAGTGGATGGTTTCTTCTGCTGACTCTTTAGCTAAATGTTGTTCTTGAGGCTCTTGGATTATCCAGCAGAATTCTTTATCCAGACTCTGGATTTGAACAGATTTTTACAGAAAAATCCTAAGAATCAGAAGCCCTCCATAGGCAAAAACATATGTTTTTTTCTACCATAGAGTTCATACAAACCATTCAGGACTCATGTGCACGTAGGAAGAATTCTTAAAACTCACCTGGGTGTATATGTGTTGTGAATGATTGTTCTGACCTAGGCTTCCCCAGCAGCACGAAGCTGAGTCCTCATCCTGATAAACCCTTTTTATTTAATTTACAGTGAATTCCTCTCCAGCAAAGACTGTCCTCTCTCACATTCTTTCAACATTACACAATTACTGACCTTTATCAGGCTTGGAGAGTGGCCAGGCTGATATCTTTCAGACACCACAATACCTGGCAAGAATGCAGGAATGATCTAATTGTCTCCTGCAAATGCCCCTCCCCTTTTGCTCCTCTTTTATTCCCTCTGGGAGGGATCATTCACCGTCCACCTGCGGCCTTACTCCCAAGTTGACCTTTGTTTCTTAGCTGTTCCCTTCATCTGGCAACTCTGCTCAGGCACACACTGGGAACAGGCTCCAGCTGTTCATCTGCCTCATTGATGTCTGATTCCGAAGGCAGCCGATAACTGTCAGAGAGCTCTAGCCCCATCTCTGCCTTGTAAGATCCCTCGTCAGAGCCTTCCCCAGACTCCACAACTGGCCCATGTTCCTCCCCAAACTTCCTCACTGTCCAAATCTCCTGCCAGCTCTACTGGCTGCTGGCAGGTCACAACCATGATGGGAAAATCTGTGATGTGTAGCAATATATCACAAGCCTAATGCAGGATGTATTGAGAAATGCACATGTGCTAAAATTGCTACAGGACGCTGATCGCTAGCAAAGAAAGAAAAGGAAAGAGAGGGAAGGAGCTAAACAGATTGAGAGCCAGCAACTTTCTGACAACTGTCTTCTGACCTACTTTCTCCCCTAGTTTGTCTGTGTCGAGAGCTTAGTAACTGCCATCGTTGACTTGTTCCCGGAAGTCTTCCGTAAGAAAGGACGTAGGGAGCTGCTGATCCTGGCCATTGCTGTGATCTGCTATCTCATTGGCTTGCTGCTGGTCACGGAGGTGAGAAATGGAGGTCAGTGGGAGGGAAAAAAGACAACTGCAAATGGCATGTTACTACTGTGATATTAGCAACTATCCTCCGACACTTCAGCCCATGTGATTATGTTACCCAAATCTTCATGAGATCACAAGATGGGTTCTGTTTACATATGTTCTCTTCCCTTCCCTTCCCCCAGCATTCTTCCCTATTTTCAGGTCGCTATTCCAAGAAATCACTATCCCATGTTGTGCTTTCTTTTAGTAGTGGTGCTGCTTCAGATGTTCTTGGGTTGTAATTGTCATCAGCCCAAGGCAACATAGCCAGTATTTAGAAATACTGACTCTTGTAATCCAACGTCTAGAAGGTCACACATAATATGCGATCTTTCTTTTATCACCTTTCCTCCAAGAGTTAAAAATGAAATTTCTGAAAATAGTTTAAGTCCATTCTGTCCCTCTATGAAGGAGATGAACTGTTTTAAAATTTGATTGATGAAAGAAAGAAAGAAAGAAAGGAAGGAAGGAAGGAAGGAAGAAAGAAAGGAGGAAGGAAGGAAGGGAGGAAAGAAAGAAAGTGAAAGAAAGAAAAGGAAGGAAGGAAGAAAAGGAAAGAAGGAAGGAAGGATATATACTCTTACTAATGGATATGCATCCAAGATCTAAAAATGAAATTTCTGGAAATAGATTAAGTCCATTCTGTCCCATTATGAAGGGTATGAGCTGATTCAAAATTAGATAGATAGATAGATAGATAGATAGATAGATAGATAGATAGATAGATAGATAGATTGATAGATAGATAGATAGATAGATAGATAGATAGATAGAAAGAAAGAAAGAAAGAAAGAAAGAAAGAAGGAGGGGAGGAAGAAAGGATATACTTTTGTTAATGGATATGCATACAGTGAAAGCATCACATTGCACAGGTACAATTTGAACTTATTCAACACATGAACAGGATTTTTTTTAAAATTATGGCATTCTTGTCTCCCCAGTTAATCCCCCCAAATTAACCAAACCGAATGGTTAATTCCTTTCTGATTGCTACTCAAGTAACAAGTGTGTTACTTTGCTTCCTTCAATGGTACTTACTGAAGGTAGCATAGTGGGTTTAAGTTGCAGAATGTCTATAATCATGGGACCTAGGCTTCCCCCGCAGAACAATAAACCCCTTTTATTTAATTTACAGTGAATTCCTCTCCAGCAAAGTCTTTCCTCTCCCACAGTCTTTCAACATAGTTCACAATTACCAACCTTTTTCAGGCTTGGAGAGTGGCCAGGCCGATATCTTTCAGACGCCACAATACTTGGGAAGAATGCAGGAATGAACTAATTGTCTCCTGCAAACACACCTCTCCGTTCGCTCCTCTTTTATTCCCTCTGGGAGGGGCCATTCACTGTCCACCTGCAGCCTTACTCCCAAGTCAACCCTTGTTCCTTAGCTGTTCCCTTCGTCTGACAACTCTGCTCAGGCGCACATTGGGAACAGGCTCCAGCTGTTCGTCTGCCTCACTGATGTCTGATTCCAAAGGCAGCCGATAACTGTCAGACAGCTCTAGCCCCATCTCTGCCTCGTACGCAGAGCCCTCGTCAGAGCCTTCCCCAGACTCCAGGATTGGCCCATGTTCCTTTCCAACCTCCACACTGTCCGAATCTGCTGCCAGCTCTGCTGGCCGCTGGTGGACCACAACAGGCAGCTGGTTTTCTTCAGTATGCCATATGTCAATTGCACTTCTACCAAGAATGGTTTCTTGTTGCTGGTCTCCAAGCTCATAATTTCAACTCAGGACTATAGAAATGGAGGCAATCAGAATGGTAACCACCAATCTTTGCCAGTTGTGTCCTCCAAATCTGGCTTGAGAGTCATAAATGTTAATTTGGGTGGGGGAAGGCAGGAATTTGAATCTTGTTCATTCATAACATTAATATATTGTTCATAGATGAAACAGTGTCTCCCAGGGCAGCCTACTATTTTCAGGGCCTCTGAATGGATAGCATAGGGTAGCTATAATATCCAACTGTGATTTTTGGAAATCAAGACTCGATGTAGGATAAAAGCCATTTATAAAATGCCTGAAGTTTTTCACTGATTGGGAGAAGGGGAGTAAATATCAGAGAAGTGACAAGACTGCAAATTTATGAAAACATTCCTGGGGCAATAGGATATTTCCCCCCCAAAGAAGTTGATAGGTTCAGATTTTGGCATTAGCCTTTTGTTTTAAAGTTAAAGCAAGATATATATTTTTTGCTCATTCTTTGATTTCTATAGCACCGCATGAGAAACAATACGTACAGGCAGTCCTTGATGTACGACCATAATTGAGCCCAAAATTTCCATCGTTAAATAAGAAAGCTGAGTGTTAAAGCAAATTTTTCCCCATTTTACAACTTTTTTTGCCACAGTTGTTAAGTGACTCACTGCCATTGTTAAGCTAGTAACACAGTTGTTAAGTGACTCGGGCTTCCCACTTGACTTTATTTGTCAGAGAGTCGCAAAAGGATCACATGACCTCCGAAACACTGCAAACGTCAAAAATATAATGTCAGGCTTGCTGCCTTCTTTTCTTTTGGGTCTTTGGCCTGCCACACTTTCTATTGTTCTGCTATTTTCTATTGTGGGAAAATGGGAGGGGAGGGGGGAATTGTAAAGAGTCACATACTATGTAGCCACAACAAAATTCTTTCTAGAAATCCAAGGTCATCCTTTGTCTTCGCACCTCTGCACCTGACCGGAACTGGATGGGTGGAACTGCCAGCATGGCAGTGAAAGATTGGACCCTGTGATGGACTTGGGGGTGTGGGGGCAAGATCTTGAACTTTCAACTAGGTGGGGAAAACCGGGGAGCTTTCAGATTCGGGTTTTCCCAGATCTGCCAACATGGCTCTCTTCATAAATTGGAACTCTGAGTAATACTTTGCCTTGGACTCTGATTTAATTTTGGATGCTATTTGGAACGCTGGCATACGACCTCATTGCCAAGCATCCCAATTTTGATCATGTGACCATGGGGATACTTCAGTGGTTCTAAGTGTGAAAAATGTTTTTTTTTCAGTGCTGCCATAACTTAAAGTGGTCATTAAATGAAATGGTTTTAATGTTTGTTGCTTTGGGTTCTGACCCTTTTGCTTTGTGGTTCTTGCAGGGTGGGATGTACATCTTCCAGCTGTTTGATTATTATGCAGCCAGCGGCACCTGCCTTCTCTTTCTTGCCATCTTTGAAGTCATCTGCGTTGCGTGGGTTTACGGTATGTAAGGCCTCCAATTACATGCAGGCAATGTTTGATGCACAGGGCTCTCTTTAAGAGTGAACTAGACACAGTAGAACAGCTCTCTAGATGCATCAAGACTGCATTTCTCAATTGCATTCCTGGGGATTCTGAGAATTGTAATCCAGCATATCTGAAAGGCAGCAGGTCCAAGCAATCCCACAAAGCAGTGGTGGGATTCAGCCAGTTCGCACCTATTCAGGAGAACTGGTTGTTAACTTTCTAAGCAGTTCGGAGAACCGGTTGTTGGAAGAAATCTCCTTTTGTTTTTTTTCCACTTTACAGGGCTAATCCTATAAGGAAGGCAGGAAGGAAACATTCTGGTGTTGTTTCTAGCCTAATCTTTATTGCCCTGCTTACAGAAACTGCCTCTCCGGTTAACCCTTATGACATTGTAACAGCTAAGGCGAAGCGCCCATCGACCTGAGCGATGTTGAGTTGGCCATGCCCACGCAGACACATGACCACGAAGCCCCACCTACCCAGCTGGTCATTAGGGCAGAGAGCTGGTTGTTAAATTATTTGAATCCCAGCACTGAAGCAGATGTTATTTCTTTCTGTTTTGGTCAGCCTTTTTGCATTTCGCCTTTTACCACCCATTTAGTTATGCCTATCCCAATTCTGTTAGTGGGATGAATCTGCTGGTGCACTCATTTTTCAGTTCATACATTAGGCAAATCCTGTCCTGCTTCTGATGAATAATTTTTCATCACACTTTTAAAAAATGGTGAGAGTTAAGGCAGACATTTGAACAAAGCTATTCCAAACCCTAAAGTACTCACTCCTACTTTCCCCAAAAAGAAAAGAAAAGAAAAAATACAATAAAAAAGAAGGGTGAGTCAGATTTTTGCCTCCATCTACTCAAGAGCCCCAACATGAAGTCTGATGGGCTACATTTATTATCTCTTTTATTCATTAAACATGAAACTCAGCCAACTGAACATTTAAAAATGTATCATAAATATCATTGACTGGCACTGATGGTTGATACGGGTTGCTGCCAGCATCCTAGGTATCAATTCTTAAAATGTATGATATTCCAAGTAGCACAGTTTTTACAGTTCCATCAGATTTTTGCCTTCATCTACTCAAGAGTCCCAACATATTATTATTATTGTTGTTGTTGCTGCTGCTGCCGTTGCGGTTGTTATCATTACTACTATTATTATTATGTGGTTAATCTTTGGTGAGATTCACAGCCTTTGGGGCTGGTTGGTAGCTCAACAGCTCGAGTCCTAACCAAGGACCTAGGAACTGTTAAGGTAACGTCGGAGGATATAAGCTGTTCCAAGTAGGGTGGTTTTTTGTAGAACCAGAATGTTCAAGTCTGATAAATTTAAATTTTTTACTATTATTATTGTTATTATTATCCCACCTTTATTATTTTTACAAACAACTCAAGGTTGAACATACATGCTATCCCTTCCTTCTCTTTTCTCATAACAACAACTTGTGAGCTGGATTGGGCTGAGAGAGAGAGAGAGTGACTGGCCCCCAAAAAATCACCCAGCCAGCTTTCATGCTTAAGGTGGTACTACAATTCACAGTTTCCCAGTTTCTAACCCGGTGCCTTAACCACTAGATTAAACTGGTTATGTATGCAGTTCAAGGATGCGTATTTTAATCTCTGAATTAAGTACTAGGGTCATCCCCCCCTTTTAGATACAGCCACCACAGCATGACTGATAATATAATTACACAACATCAAGGAAAACAATGCAAAAATTAAATATTGAAAGCATTGAACTTAAGCCTTAGAAATATCTCCTTTTAGAGCAGGAAAATCAAAAGACAAGACGCACACACATTTCCCCCATTTATTGCTGGCTCAAGCTGCCAAGATTTCTGGTCCTGATGATTCTGCATTTCTGAAGCATTAGAGGGAACTCATGTTGAATCTCAGTTGCTAAGGGAAAAAAAACAAGATAAATTACTGAATCCAACTGAGGGTTTCCCTTTAGCATCTGGTAGCTATTGTGGGACTCAAATGCTCAGGGTTTTGATTTGATCCAGAGTGCTTCTTATATAACAATTGTAAGCATCTTAAATAGATGCTATCTGCAAGCTCTTAAATGCTTCATAATACTTAGAACTAGGATGAAAACCTTGTTTCCTATTTTTATTATCTTATTCTGAGTGGGCTGCGCTTATTTTGTTGTGCTGCTAGATTTGATTTTGAAGGGTTTCTTTTTCCACTAGTGAGATGATGACAGTACTATTCAAGATCAGAACAGACTCACATTTTTAGTTACTTTCTGTATGACACTTTTGCAGTTGGGCTAAAATGTCTTTCCGCTATAACCTAATTTTGAAGGATCTGAATAATCCACTTCCTACAGCATGTTCAGTCCAGTTAGCCACTAATACAATCCATTTTTACCTGTGTCTCTGGTAACGTAAAATCATGCTACCCATTGTCATTTCTGGAAAGTACTGTATTTTTCACAATATAAGACACACCAAGATTTTGAAGAGGCAAATTAAAAAAAAAGTTTTTGCACTCTGCAGACCCGGTCTGTTTTTGTCAAAAAAGGGCATGTATAGCCTTTAGAAGGCTTATAGAGTGCTCCTGGGGGCTCAGGGGGGGGGGCATTTTGGTGAAGGGGGTGGGGTTTCAGGAGGCAAAAAAAATGCTGTATTCAGTGTATAAGACGCACCCAGATTTTCATCTCTTTTTTGAGAGAAAAAAGTGCATCTTATACTCTGAAAAATATGGTACCTCAGAAAAATATTTTTCATTGTATCACTAGTCTCTTTGGTCTAGTGGTTAAGGCATCGGACATATAAGCAAGAAATCGTAAGTTCAAATCCCACCTTAGCCATGAAATCCAGCTGGATGACCTTGGGCCAGTCACTTTCTCTCAGAGAGTAACCTACCTCACAGGGTTGTTGTTTGGGGGAAAATAAGAGGAAGAAAGTTGAATATGTTCCCCCACTATTTGTAAAGTTACTGTAAAAATTTGTAAAAGTAATAAAGGTGGGATAATCAAATAACTAATAATCAAAGGGACATGGTGGCTCAGTGACAAAGACACTGAACCTGTCGATCAGAAAGGTCAGCAATTCGGCGGTTCGAATCCCTAGCGCCACGTAACGGAGTGAGCTCCCATTACGTGTCCCAGCTTCTGCCAACCTAGCCGTTCTAAAGCACTGAAAAAATGCAAGTAGAAAAATAGGGATCACCTTTAGTGCGAAGGTAATAGCATTCCGTGTGCCTTTGGCATTTAGTCACTCTGGCCACATGACCACGGAGACGTCTTCAGACAGCGCTGGCTCTTCATCTCTGAAACAGAGATGAGCATCGCCCCCTAGAATCAGGAGTGACTAGCACATATGTGCGAGGGGAACCTTTACCTTTACTAATAATCAAATGGAAAAAAAAATCTTTCCTATTAGCAGAGGGGCTGGGCTGTCTTGGTCAATCATGTTTGAGAAACATGTTCTGAGTTGTTAAATCAGATATGTAACTGAGGAAATTTTGTTAGCTTTTCTAACTCTCTTTCACTTAGAGGAAGAGGCTGTTCTGACCCAGGCTTAACAGAATCACAAAACAGACTCCTTGTCCCGAAAACACCCCTTTTTATTTGGTTAATGTGAATTCCTGGCATTCACATCCAGAAATGTCCTGGCAATAAGCCTTTCAAAGTTTAATTGCAAAAACAGACCTTATCAGTCCTTGGATAGTTGCCAGGTAGAGCTTCCAGTCACAATGCTGTAAAATGAAATACTTATCAAGGAGTCTCTGTGAGGCACGGACTCAGATAAGAAAATCTTCACAATAATAAGCGAACTAATTATCTCCTGCAAGCACCATTCTCCTTTTGCTCCTATGGGTGGGGGCCGTATTGGAGGGGCCATTCAGCATCTACCTGTGCCTTTATACTCCCTTTACTTGTTCCTTAACTGTTCCCTTCTCCTGGCAGTTCTGCACATGCACACATCGGGAAGAGGCTCCTGCTGTTCTTCTGCCCCACTTATCTCCAACTCTGAAGGCAGAGATGGGGTCAGGGCTGTCTGACATTTATCAGCTGATAAATGTCAGACGGCCCTGACCCCATCTCTGCCTCTGATGTAAAGCACCCATCATAGCCTTCCCCAGATTCCAGGACTGGCCCAAGTTCCTCCCCAACCTCTTCACTGTCGGAGTCTGCTGCCAGACTCACCAAGACTTTGAAGAGGCAAATTTTTAAATAAGTTTTTGCATTCTGCAGACCCCCAGAAATGGCCCATTTTTTGTGAAAACTGGCCCATTTTTTAAAGATAGGGCATGCATAGCTTTTAGGAGGCTTGTGGAGTGCTCCTGGGGGCTGGTGGGGGGCAAAAATGAGCAAAAAGGGCCTGTTTTTTTGTGAAAACGGGTCTGTTTTTTCTCAAGAAAAATGGCATGCATAGTCTTTAGGAGGCTTATAGAGTGTTCCTGCAGGCTGGAGGGGAACATCAAGAAAAACAAAGGCCAATTTTTCACTCATTTTTGCCCTCCCCAGCTCCCAGGAGCACTCGGGAAGGCTCCTAAAGGCTATGCACAGCTATTTTTGCAAAGGGGGCGGGGTTTCGGGAGGCCAAAAATGCAGTGTGTAAGATGCACCCAGATTTTCACCTTCTTTTTTGAGGGAAAAAGGTGCGTCTTATATTCCCAAAAATACAGTAGATCCATCCTATGCACAACTGGGTAAAAGAACGTTCTCATCATTTACCCAGAATAGCGATTGCTGTTTTAGATTATTGCAAGGCAAAACATTCATAGCTATTTTCGTATCAAAATAGGGCATCTGGAAATGATCAAGGATTCCCCGATTTCTTTATCTTTAACTCTTTCTGTTCTCCCTCATCCTCCCATCTAGGAAACCCTGACCCAGTTTCGGTATGAAAAAACCCTCATGTCCAGGGTGTCTGATTTGGCAGGCCGGATCCTCTTTGTTTACACCACAAAGCGTAATAGCAAATGTTGCAAATAAAGACACATGTTTCTAGGCTTGTCTGTTGCCAGCCTCGAAAATACCGCCCACAGCTTGGCAGGATTTCCCCCCTGCTTGTCAAGCAGATGGTTGTTGCTAAAAAGTGAGGATTTACTGCATTCTGATTTATTCCTTTGAAAGAACTTCTAGTTTCCAGCCAGCTTGTTGTTGTTGTTGCTGTTGTTGCAACTAATTGCCAAAGGGGACAGCCTGCGAGGATTGAAAAGGGGTGGGTGGAAGGAAACCTGCTTTTCACAAAATAGAATGGAATGGAATGGAATGGAATGGAATAGAATAGAATAGAATAGGATAGAAGACTTTGAAGGGACCTTGGTGGTCTTCTAGTCCAACCCCCTGCTCAGGCAGGAAACCCTACACCACTTCAGACAAATGGTTATCCAACATCTTCTTTAAAACTTCCAGGGTTGGAGCATTCACAACTTTTGGAGACAAGTTGTTCCACTGATTAATTGTTCTAACTGTCAGGAAATTTCTCCTTAGTTCTAAGTTGCTTCTCTCCTTGATTAGTTTCCATTCATTGCTTCTTGTCCTACCCTCAGGTGCTTTGGAGAATAATTCGATTCCCTCTTCTTTGTGGCACCCCCTGAGATATTGGAACACTGCTATCATGTCTCCCCTAGTCCTTCTTTTCATCAAACTAGACATACCCAGTTCCTGCAACCGTTCTTCCTATGTTTTAGTCTCCTGTCCCCTAATCATCTTTGTTGCTCTTCTCTGCACTTTTTCTGGACTCTCTAAATCTGTTTTACATCGTGGTGACCAAAACTGGATGCAGTATTCCAGGTGTGGCCTTACCAAGGCATTATAAAGTGGTATTAACACTCCACGTGATTGTGATTCTAACCCTTTGCAGTTCTAGCACACTTTGGGAGTTGTTCTAAATTAGAAGCCAGCATCTAAAACTTCGTTACCGCTTATTATTGGGAATGGAAATTAAGGAATGAAACCAGTCGTAGGAACATTGGTATTGTTTACTGGGGCTACCTCCAGTTCTGCAGATTCATCTTACTGTTAGTGCAGAGATGATTGTATAACTTCCAGGATGGTCCTACAGCCTTGAAACTCAGTTGCTTAGCAACCAGGGAATATTCATTCTCCACAGTAGCATTGCTTTTGAAGCTAAGCAAGCGTCCTCATGTTGCCTTAACAACTGGGCACCACTCATTCCCTTCTGGCACTTAACTGCAATGTGACGGCTCATGCTATCTTCTTTGGCTGATTAGGTTACAGAAGAGCAAGAGAACAGAGATTTTTCTACCTCTCTTTATGCTGCCAAGATCAGGGGTAGATCAGATCCGTTGAGATTATTATATAAGACTTAGACAGCACAGGCGATAGTGATGGATGTGGGAAGCTACTGCGGAGGAACCTCTGGAGCAGTGTTTCTCAACCTTAGCAACTTCAAGATGCCTGGACATCAATTCTCAGAATTCCCCAGCCAGCAACGCTGGCTGGGGAATTCTAGGAATTGAAGTCCACACATCTTAAAGTTGTTAAAATTGAGAAACACAGGTCTGCAGAGTCACAAATATCAAATCTCCATGAAGTGAACTTCTCTGCAGAAGGGTGGAGAGAGAGTGCTGCCTTTGTGTTATATAAAGAAACGTCAAAGGCTGTTCTTACATGGCCAGAAATAATTCAGAACTGAAAGGCAAATAGGAGAGCTTGATGAATAAGCAAGAGAGGAACTGGTCTCAAAAAAACCAACTGAAATTATAGGAACATGTGAGAGGTTTTTAAAACATCACTGGTCAAATGCCTACAACACAGTTCTAGGCTGCATAAAGAGAAGAATAGAATCAAGATCACGTGAAGTGTTAATACCACTTTATAATGCCTTGGTAAGGCCACACTTGGAATACTGTGTTCAGTTTTGGTCGCCACGATGTAAAAAAGCTGTGGAGACTCTAGAAAAAGTGCAGAGAAGAGCAACAAAGATGTTTAGGGGACAGGAGGCTAAAACATATGAAGAACGGTTGCAGGAACTGGTTATGTCTAGTTTAATAGAAAGAAGGACTAGGGGAGACATGATAGCAGTGTTCCAATATCTCTGGGGTTGCTACAAAGAATAGGGAGTCAAGCTTTTATTCTCCAAATTATTCTCCAAAGCACCTGAGGGTAGGACAAGAAGCAATGGGTGGAAACTAATCAAGGAGAGAAGCGACATTAGAACTGAGGAGAAATTTCCCGACAGTTAGAACAATTAATCAGTGGAACAGCTTGCCTCCAGAAGTTGTGAATGCCTCAACACTGGAAGACTTTAAGAAGATGTTGGATAGCCATTTGTCTGAAACGATATAGGGTTTCCTGCCCAGGCAGGGGGTTGGAAGACCTCCAAGGTCCCTTCCAACTCTGCTATTGAATTGTATAAATGCCAGGGAAATCAGGCAATCCAGGAATTTCAAATGGGTATATAGATTCATTGTAAGTTTAAGTTCTCTTAAACTGAACTACTAACAGTGAATCTGAACTACTAACAGTCAAAGCAGTTTGGAAGTAAATAAGGAATTCATGGTGGGATGGCCTTAGATCTCTTGTGGGCACAAAGGAACTCCTGACTGATGACAGAGGTGGTATTCAGCAAGTTTTGACCAGTTCTGGAAAACCAGTAGTGGAAATTTTGAGTAGTTTGGCGAACCGATAAATACCACCTGGGACTGGCCCTGCTCCCATCTATTCTCTGCCTCCCGAGTACCAGCCGATCAGGAGGGAATGGGGATTTTTCAGTATCCTTCCCCTAGAGTGGGATGGGAATAGAGATTTTACAGTATTCTTCCCCTGCCACGCCCACCAAGCCATGCCCATAAAACTGGTAGTAAAAAAATTTGAATCCCACCACTGACTGATGACATGTTTGACACCCCCCACCTCGGGCTCAGCCTCCCTCAGGCTCATCTCCTACATCACCACTGTTAACTGATGAGGTACTTGGAATTTGCCTCAAATGTAACTTGTGTCTGTTTAACTGAACTATCTTTCCAATCGCTCCCCCCCCCCATTCCAATCATACATCAGTTTAGCTACTGTAGGCCTCTCGCGAGCTTCAGCTTATGACAGTTTATTGCCTTTTAATACAACGTGTTATTCAGAGAAGATCCTACCAGTTTCTTGGAGATTTTATTGCCATCGTAAACTAACATGACTGTCCTCCTAGGGTATGTTGCTTAGAAAGACTCAGACGGAACAAGAAGGCTTCTTAAGCTCTTTTCTTCCTTGAATTATCCAATTGCCTCCATTGGCGCCATTTGTCAGATGATGCAGTGACCACCATTTTGTTACTAAATCAAGCTCTTCCATAACTGCCTCTTGACAAATACAAATTGGAAATGTCCACTAGTGCAAGGGGATTGCCTGTCTTTATGCTAAAGGATGATAAGTGTTAAAAGTCCAATTTATCTGGGACTCAGTATAAAGGCTTTTTATGGCCATAAGTCTCCTTGAATTTAGTAGGCATTTGCTACCGAGCTGATTCCATTGGTATTAGTCTAATGTTTCAATAAAAACTGTAATGTTCACCTTTCATTTCAGTTTTATAAATATGCCTTTTAGCCTGTCTGTCATCTTGAAAGGATTAGTTCTAAAAGTCTTCATAAAATGTTGAGGTAAATAAAAATGATCGGTTTCTACAGATTTTCTACAAATTCGTCAGTACTGACTTTCTTCTGTTATCATTTGACTATATCTAACAATTTGAATAATATCCCTTTTATTTGCTCCTTCAGACATGATCAATATTAATAATGACAGCCTATTGTACAGAGGTCCGAGAGGCCTTTAGATTAAAACTCTAATCCCTCATGAAGGTGACAAAATTGCCTCTTTATCCATTGGAGCAGCATTTCTCAGCCTGCTGAGTTGTTAGACTACAGATCCCATCATTTAGACTACCTCACATTTGCCTAATGTCCAATAATACAAACGTCTCTTCTATTGCTCATGATGGCTGGGGAAAAGAGGTGGTATTCAGCAGCTTCTGACCAGTTCTGGAGAACCGGTAGTGGAAATTATGAGAACCGGGAAATACCACCTCTGACTGGCCCCACCCTATCTATTCTCTGCCTCCCGAGTCCCAGCTGATCGGGAAGAAATGAGGATTTTGCAGTAACCTTCCTCTGGAGTGGAGTGGGAATGGAGATTTTACAGTATCCTTTCCCTGGAGTGGGGTGGGAATGGAGAATTTACAGTATCCTTTCCCTGGAGTGGGGTGGGAATGGAGAATTTACAGTATCATTTCCCTTGAGTGGGGTGGGAATGGATATTTTGCAGTATCCTTCCCCTGGAGTGGGGTGGGAATGGAGATTTTACAGTATCCTTTCCCTAGAGTGGGATGGGAATGGAGATTTTGCAGTATCCTTCCCCTGGAGTGGGGCAGGAATAGAGATTTTACAGCATCCTTTCCCTGGAGTGGGGTGGGAATGGAGAATTTACAGTATCCTTGCCCTGGAGTGAGGTGGGAATGGAGAATTTACAGTAGCCTTTCCCTGGAGTGAGGTGGGATGGAGATTTTACAGTATACTTGCCCTGGAGTGGGGTGGGAATGGAGATTTTACAGTAACCCCTGCCACGCCCACCAAGCCATGCCACGCCCACCAAGCCATGCTCACAGTACTGGTAGTAAAAAAAATAGAATCCCACCACTGCTGGAGATTACAACAGGCATAACCTGAAGGTAACACTTTCTAAAAGAATGGTAGGGACTTCCTAGGGAAGCTAGGGAATTGAATTCCAGGCGAGAGGGGTGGCTTTTTTCTTTATCTGGCTGGTTTCTGACAGCATGAGGTTTATATAAAGTTCTCTTTTGTAATGGTCTAGGAGCTGATCGTTTTTATGACAATATTGAAGATATGATTGGCTACAGACCCTGGCCCCTGATTAAATATTGCTGGCTCTTCCTCACACCTGGTCTTTGTCTGGTAAGTACCTTGACTGTGTCTTTTACACATATATGGCAAGGATGGCAATGTTCATAGAAAAAAAATCCTTCTTTAATTTCCCTTGCCTGACATTACAGAAATGTTACTATTAATTGTTGTATAATTCTTTCTATTGGCATTGTTCGCTGTAGTAATTCCTGTTAGGTATTTTTAATTTAGTTTCAATATTTTTACATTGTCATGAGCTATTCAAGTGGCTTACAGTGAGATGCCAAAGGTAGGAATCTACAGAAAGAGAGAGATGGAGATCCAGATATACCTTCCAAATACATCAAAAGGGTCCTTGGTGCTCTCTGAACTTGGTGGTTTTCTTGCCAACATTTCATTACCAAACTAGGTGACATCATCAGTTTGGTAATGAAATGTCTGCAAGAAAATCACCAAGCTCAGAGAGCACCCAGGAGCCCACAGTTAAACCTGAGCTACAATTATACTCTTCTATTGGTACTTGGGACGTGGTGGCTCAGTGGCTAAGACACTGAGCTTGTCAATCAGAAAGGTCAGCAGTTTGGTGGTTTGAATCCCTAATGCTGAGTAACGGAGTGAGCTCCCGTTACTTGTCCCAAACTACTTGCTAGTTTTTTGGTCTTGGGAGCCGTTTTCAGCCCGTTTTCCAGTCCGTTTCCAGGCCATTTTGGGGCCATTTTCAGGCTGTTTGGGGGGCTGTTTTTGGCCTCAAAATGGGCTGAAAATGCCCAAAAATCTGCCTAAAAGGGCCCAGAAAATTGTCTCCTTTTGGCCAATTTTCGGGCCGTTTTCCAGTGCTCCGGTGCCCTCAAAGAGCAGCTGGCGATGGCATGCATGCCCACAGAGAGGGCTCTGCATGCCACCTCTGGCACACGCGCCATAGCTTCACCATCATGGCCCTAAACCATTGCCCAGGCATAAAGCCCAATATCTCTGTTAAACTGTTTGCCTATTAAATAGGTTGAATATTTTAGCAGTCTTTTTAGCGCATAAAGTCCTTTCTTGGCAGGCCTCCAGTTTCAACACTGGAAACTTACAAGCTCATATCCCATCTAAACAATGGAAAAACAGTTGAGGAGATCTGATTCTTGCAGAACTTAGAAAAGCTAATGCAGAAGGGAGATCCTCTGTTGGCCTCGCTCTTCACACATACTGAGTGCTGTTTCAGATGCCTAAACGCTGGTATTATTTGCAGTCCCAATCATTAAGAAAGGCAATAACGTCTAATCCTGCTAAGTTCCGTCTGATCAATCTCTGAAATGTTTTAATAAACCAGGTGCCAAAGGTCCATGTGAAAAACTCAGTGATTGTTTAGAAAAAGAGCAGGTTTCGACAGACTAAGAAATATGTTTCAAGAGAGAACAAGCAGCAATTGAATACTTATTATTGTAAACCATCTAACAGAAAAATATTACTCTTGATCTCGAGGCTTCCTTGTTGCTACCTTTGTAGATTTGGAAGTTTGATCTCTAGGGGAGGATTGTGGTAGAAATTATTAAAGAAATCTATGGATTTCTGTCTTACTAGATTAATTATGATGCCCTACAAGATATTTATATGTCGATTGTACAGTAAGCAGAGCTGTTTCAGTCCCAATTCTCACTGTGGTGGTGCAGAGATTAGAATACAGTAGCAATAGCACAGTGGTGGGTTTCAATTTATTTTATTACCAGTTCGCTTGTGCGCGTGCGCTCGTGCGTCGCTTCTGTGCATGCGCAGAAGTGTCTGAGTGGGCTGGCAGAGCCTCCTGCCGCTGCCACTACTGGTTCACCTGATCTGGGGCAAACCAGCAGAAATCCACCTCTGCAATAGCACCAGAAATAGCACTTAGACTTATATACTGCTTCACAGTGCTTTACAGCCCTCTCTAAGCAGTTTACAGAGTCAGCTTATTGTCCCACAACAATCTGGGTCCTGATTTTACCCACCTAGGAAGGATGGAAGGCTGAGTCAATCTTGAGCCTGGTGAGATTTGAACTGCCAAATTGCAGACAGCTGGCAGTCAGCAGAAGTAGCCCGCAGTGCTGCACTCTAAACACTGCGCCACCGTGGCAGTACTGCAAGCTATTCTGCAGATTGCCGGCTGCTTGCAACTTGGCAGTTCAAATCTCACCAGTCTCAAGGTTGACTCAGCCTTCTGTCCTTCTGAGGTCGGTGAAATGAAGACCCAAATTGTTGGGGGCAATAGGCGGACTCTATAAACTGCTTAGAGAGGGCTGGAAAGCACTGTGAAGCGGTATATAAGTCTAAGTGCAATTGCTAATTAAACAAGGTTGTATTCTGGTTCCCTTTATAGTTAATCTTTATTTAACCCTCTCCTAAACAAAACTGAATTTCATCCCTTAGTGCAGGGCTGCCAAACTCCTGTCCCGCAGGTTGGATGCATCACATGACGGGCATGCCCAGGTTTAACAAAGGGGGGGGGATAAAAGTCCCAATACATCACATGACACTGCCATGATGGTGTGAGTTTGATACCCCTGCCCTAATGCTAGCAAAAGTGTTTTTGTACACACAGATGATGTGATCAACTTCTTGAAGACCTTCAAGTTGATATTCATCAGAGTTTACAAGCTTCAAAGGCTTATCGTGGGGAACAAAAATTAGGAATTAATTGTAGCAAATTAAAAGTGATTATATCCACAAAGCAATGAATTGAAGTCATCCATGAATGGGAAACTGCTGGCAATTTGAGGAAATTAAGATCTTTAAACATCTTAAACATGTAATGCCTTAGGAATTGTGTTTCAATCTTCTAATACCTGGAAAGGGTAAGGAGAAAAAAATTCATCTCATGCGGGGAAAAAAAAATTCTGATGTAATAATTAGATTTGCCCAGCCAGCAAGGGAAATAATTATGTTTCCACTGCAATCTCACTTTATACTGTAGAGCAAAAATGCTGAGCTAATACTCGATGGCATGGAAATTGTGCCTATAAAGATATCAAAAAATTGGAGGTAATTCAATCCAGGTCCTTAAGAGCGGTGCACCGTGTCCCTCACTGCATTTCAATCACCAGCTTGAAGCTGGACCTAGGTTGTGTATCAAATAGCCCTGCACCAGGATTTTCCAGTTGATATATTTTTTTAAATTAATTGGGGGGGGGAGCTGCCTATTGCATCAAGTTATTCCTTGTCAACAAGTATGATTCCTCACGGACATACACCGCAGCTTCAAACTATACCTATTGTGGATTCTTAGGTCAGTCTGAGAGAGCCTTACAAGCGATCTAGATTTACAGAAGGAACACGGGAGCGGAATTATTTTACCCCTTCCAACATTGACCTTTGTAACCTGCATCTGTTCTTAAGTATTTATACAAGAGTCTCCCTCTCCTTCACAATACAGCCTTAATTCTTGCCAGGCTTAATGGCAGCCCATCACGGGTTTGAAGGGAAAATACAGCAACCTTCCTTTCCTCGGTCAAATCTGTCCTTGTATGGAAAAGGTTGTGGAGTCAAAATAAACATGTTCTGCTGAGCTTTCCAAGAAATCATACATGGCACTGGATTGATACACCATATTTTTCAGAGTATAAGACGCACCTTCCCCCCCGCCCCCTAAAAGAGTATGGTGTGTCTTATAGACCAAATACAGCCATTTTTGGCCTCTCAAAGCCCCACCCCCGCATCCCATTTTTGTGAAAAATGGTTGAAAAATGGACCATTTTTCACCAAAACAGGGATGTTTTTGCCTTCCCCCACCCCCTAGAAGCATTCTGCAGGCTTCAGCAGGGCTGGGGAAGAGAAAAATGCCCTCCTTTCAATGAAAAATGGGGGTGTTTTTGCCTTCCCCCAGGACTGTTGAAGCCTGCAGAGTGCTCTTGGGGGCCGGGGAGGACAAAAATGTTTTTTTTCTTACTTATCGCTTCGAAATCTTGGTGTGTTTTATACACCGGTGCGTCTTACAGGCCAAAAATACAGTAACCATTCCAGCTGTACCATGGAAGAGTCCTTGACTTACAGCCATTCCCTTAGGGCAGGAATGGGTTCAGGCTCAGGGATGCATTTCAGGTGCACATTGATGTGTGCTATGCATGCATGCACAGTAGATAAAAAAAGATGGTGCCGACAATGACGCTGCTGATAGAACTGGTTCAGGAGTGTGGCCAGCTGTGTTACTACCTACTTGGCTGAACCAGTCCGAACCAAGTCAAGTCAAGTAGGTTTTATTGTCATTTCAACAATATACAGTACAATACACAGTGAAACAAAAGAACATTTCCCCAGGACCAAGGTGCTACATCAGACTGTTGTAGAATTAAGTGACCAGGAAGCCAAGCGATGCAATATAGGAAAAGTTTATTGAATGCGCAGGTTCAAACATGCCAAAAACAGCATCAGAAGTTTGAACCCCGAAGGGTTCTTAAAGCCATACATTTATAGTGCAATTTACGTCATCATCTATAGAGGCAGTGTTTAAGCATATAAGGTAATGAGAGGAACCAAAAACTGTCTATGCCAGATGGCCAACAATTACTATTCTTACAATATACATAGTCAGCACCTTATAGATCATGGGTGGGTGACATAAACAGGACACATCTTGCAAGATGGCAGGAAACTCCCTGTCTGGGTCGGCTTGTTCCCAGATGTGTAAAAATACATATTGCTTTCTTCAGCAACTGTCAGCAATTGTTTTCTGCTTAATGGTGCAAAACCTCAACTTTGATCAGAGTATTTGATATTAAGCATGGCCTGTAGAATTGTGGGTCATAATTGGGCCTTTTAACCCACCTTAGTCCCCCCTTTGGGACTCATCTGACACGTCCAGAAGAGTCACATACTCAGGTTCGGTGGATAATTCTCCCACTGGTTGCATTCTTTCATATTCCCATAAGGCCATTACCTGTGCCGTTGCTTTCCGTTCCGCTACTAAGGATAAACTATTAGAAATAGTACGCACAAAAATAGGTAAAACACAAGGAATTAATACGCATCCTGCAGCAATTAAGCCTATTAAAGCAACTATAGCTTGCAAGCCTGGCAATCTAGGAAACCAGGAACCAAAGATCTCCTTGAAGTTGAATCCTCGCCACACCTGGTCAGGATTGTGGGTCAGTTGACGCATCTCTGTAGTCAATTGTTTAACAACAGTTCCAGTTTCGTCTATTTGCAGGCAACAATTAGAAAGATTAAACTTCCCACATACGCCCCCTTCTTTAGCCAGCAAGTAATCTAAAGCCAAGCGATTCTGATATACTGCTGTCCTTATTTTATCTGTAGCCTGGGATATTATATTAAGAGCCTTATCAATACGTTGGCCCGCTAAATCTAGTACTGCTTGAAGGCGAATAATTCTATTTAGCATATAAATGGGTGTGCGATATCCATATGACCCATCTTCTGCCCACGTAGCCCTGCCATAGGTACAGACAATTCTCTCCGAACTCCAAACATCACTGTCTTCTAAGGTGGCCCAATCCTTACAAAGGAAATTGGAAAAAACTGTATCAAGTTCTCGTTTCCTTCTAGTCTGTAGACCAACCTTCTCGTACAATGGGATTCCTAGCACCTGGCGGGCTTTCATGGGTAATAAGAAAAATGAGGGCTTAATCCATCCTAAGATGCATGAGCCAGACCAATCTCTAGGCAGAGTTTCATATGCCAGTTTTCCACAAATCCAGTACATAGCTTCTGGAGCTTTCCATGGGTTATCCATAGAAGAAGGAGAATCCAAGTAACTCAAATGGGTCATATCAAAACGTGGGGGCTGAGTAATGTTAGCTGGTGAAGACCAGATACTATAGTCAGGATTCCAGGAGCCCAAACAGATTAAATCTCCAACATGTACTGATCCATTTCTTACAAAGCAATTTCTTCCTACAGGTTCAAACATGCCAAAAACAGCATCAGAAGTTTGAACCCCGAAGGGTTCTTAAAGCCATACATTTATAGTGCAATTTACGTCATCATCTATAGAGGCAGTGTTTAAGCATATAAGGTAATGAGAGGAACCAAAAACTGTCTATGCCAGATGGCCAACAATTACTATTCTTACAATATACATAGTCAGCACCTTATAGATCATGGGTGGGTGACATAAACAGGACACATCTTGCAAGATGGCAGGAAACTCCCTGTCTGGGTCGGCTTGTTCCCAGATGTGTAAAAATACATATTGCTTTCTTCAGCAACTGTCAGCAATTGTTTTCTGCTTAATGGTGCAAAACCTCAACTTTGATCAGAGTATTTGATATTAAGCATGGCCTGTAGAATTGTGGGTCATAATTGGGCCTTTTAACCCACCTTAAGACAACATAGATAAAAAGAAAAAGAGCAGGACACAACTACATATAGCTCTAAATCTAAGAACTTAGAGAGTGTTAAGGAGCCTGATGGCTTGTGGAAAGAAACTGTTACACATTCTGTTTGTGCAAGCCTGAATGCTTCTGTACCTTTTTCCAGATGGCAGTAAAGAACGTGCATGAGGGGTGTGTGTGGTCAGCCACAATGTTTCTGGCTTTACGAATGCAGTGTGTAGTGTATATGTCCATAACAGAGGGAAGAACAATCCCAATGATCTTCTCTGTCGTCTTCACTATTCTCTGTAGGGTCTTGTGATCCAAAACGGTGCAATTCTCAAACTAGGTGGTGATGCAGCTGCTCAGGGTGCTCTCGATGGTCCCTCTGTAGAAGGTTGTGAGGATGTGTGGTGGAAGCTGTGCCTTCCTCAGTTTCCTAAGAAAGTAAAGATGCTGCTGCTGAGCCTTCCTTGTTATGGAACCAGTGTTGAGGGACCAGGTGAAATTATCCACCAGATGAACACCAAGGAATTTGGTGCTCTCTACGATCTCCACAGAGGAGTCCTTGATCTTCAGCGGGGAACGGTCATGTTGAACCAGTAGGAACCCACCTCTGCCTTAGTGACCACTTATAGCAGCACTGAAAAAAGTGATACATGGCCATTTTTCACACTTACAACCATTGCAGCATCAAAATTCAGATGCTTGATAGCTGACTCATGACTGTGGCTGTGTCCCAAGGACATGTGATCATATTTAGTGACCATCTGACAGATAAAGTCAATGAAGGTGGGGGGGGGGCTTGGTGCTCTCCCAGCTTGCTTGATTTCTTACAGATGTTTCATTACACAAACCTGGTAATATCATCAGTGCTAGTCAACGAGGAAGCCAGATTCACTTAATAACCATGTTACTAACTTAACAACTGCAGCAGAGGTGGTATTCTACCAGTTCAGACCGGTTCACCCGAACCAGTAACAGAAGTCGCTGGTGACCCTGCCCACCCGGTTCCACCACAAAATCGCGGAGGACAAAATCGCGCTCGACGAAAGCGCGCATTTGACGTCATCACAGCGCGACGAAAACATCGCGCTGTGATCGAAAAATGTAAAAATAAAGCTAAAACCTTCCCCTAACCCCCCAAAACCTAACCCTAAACCTAACCCTAAACCTAACCCTTAACCTAACCCTAAATCTAACCCTAAACCTAACCGTTAACGTAATGAAAAACCTAACGCTAACCCTTAACCTAACCCTAACCCTAACCCTTAACCTAACCCTTACCTTTATGTGAATCGGCTTGCTTTAATTTTAATTTTATTTCAATTTTTATTTTTTTTCGTCGCGCTGTGATGACATCACATGCGCGCTTTCGTCGAGCGCGATTTTGTCCTCCGCGCTTTTGACGGGTCACGGCCCACCCACCCCGGCTCTATAGCATCCCATTTAGGTCCTTTTTTAGCTAAAAGCGCATGCACGGAAGGCTGAGCACATACGCAGAGGAGGCTGACCGCATGCACCCACTCACAATTGCGAACGGAAATAGGGAAGGTAAGTGAACGCCACTCCTGAACTGCAGTGATGCAGTTAACAACTTTGACAAGAAAGGTCGTAACACGGGGCAAAAGTCGCTTAGCAAATGTTTCACTTAACAACAGAAATTTGTTGTTAATTTCGGTTGTGGTCAAGGATTTCCTATACTCCGGGGCAGAAAGCAAAAATAAAAATAAAAATGGAAAGCTAAAACACCCAAGTCTGAGCTGAAGCCAGCAGTCACTGAGCAGATCCTAACTACCATCTCGGTTTTTGCTGACGCGATCGGAGTTCACTATAGATTCAGTTTGCTCAGGGCTGAAAAGGGTCACGCTGAAAGACCTTGATTAAATGTATTTTTATTCTCTTTAATTATCTCTTACAGATGTTTCTAATTTGCTACTGCATAGCTGACATGCTGTCTGTTCTTGTCATCCTCAGGCTACCTTCCTGTTTTCACTCATTAAATATGAACCCCTCAAATACAACAACGTTTATGAATATCCTCCGTGGGGGATAGCAGTCGGTTGGGTGTTGGCCTTGTCCTCTATGATCTGCGTACCGTCCTACATTATATTCAGCTTCCTGAAAACCAAAGGATCTTTCAAAGAGGTAATGGGAATGGAACTTCTCTGAGGTCGCAGAACCTTGTTTGGTTATTTTACATGATCGTTCATGAGAGACAGAACTGACAGGTTCTTTCAGACCATTTGTATTACTGAAAAAGATTCATTCTGTATCCTAGGACAGTCATTTCCCCATGATAACATAAGCCCTAAAGCAGGGGTGTCAAAGTCAATTTCATTGAGGGCTGCATCGGGGCTGTGGTTGACCTTGAGGGAGCTAGGCGGGCATGCCTGACTGGGTGGGTGTGGCCAGCTTGATACCACTCACTGGGTGTGACCAGATGGGTATGGCCAGCTGGATCGGCATGGTCAGCTTGACACCATTCCCCAAATTATTGGCATGTTTTCTCTTTGTATTGGGTAGATTGAGACAAAGCCACACTGGCCCAATGTTTCCTCTTCACATTGGGTAGACCAGGACGAAGTGATGCGGGCAGACTAGGCTGAATTGACACGGGCCGGCCCCTTACATTTTCCAGGATGGCCCCATGGGCCAGATCCAACCATATTGCAGGCTGCATCCGGCCCACAGGCCTTGAGTTTGACACTCCTGCCATAAAGTCAAGCCACACCATGAAAGCTGGGTTGGTGCTTCTTCGTAATGGAAGAAAGTCAGATGCCTTCTCCTACATGAAAAAACTAACTAACAAAAGCAAATTTGGCTATTGATCATTGGAGAAGACTAAACCCTTAGTGCTTCAAAGGCTTCTTCATAAAGGCTGTTTGTGTATTTTAAATATATCTAGTTTGTCTGCCTCTTGTTCTGAATCATCACTGCCGTTGGACCAGTGGCAGGTTTCAAAAAATTTTGGAACCTCTTCTGTAGGTGTGGCCTGCTTTCCGGGTCCACTGGTGGAACCTCTTCTAAAAGGTACGGTAGATTTGACGAACCGGTTCTACCGAACCAGTGCGAACCAGTAGGAACCCACCTCTGCGTTGGACTGATCAAATCAAGTGGAAAATATTTGCAAATAATGAAAGACAGGAAGGAGCTTAATCCCCAAACCCTTAAGAAATGTCTCACACCTCAATCTTTTTTCAAACTGACAAAGTGCACTTTTTAAATTTCTTCTAGCTATGCTTCTAACTTTGTCTTCTAACTTTGAAACTGTGCAAATGATAACAAATCAGAACCAGTCACTACCAACCATAGATTGCTATGTTGTCTAATTGACACGCATAGTTATAATTGTTGCTCTACCTCAGAATACTGAGGCATTAGCAAATGGGGACCAAACTAAGAAGTGCCTGTAAAATTCAAAACTTACTTCATGTTATGACCATGGTTAATACAGTATGTTGCAATAACTATAGGTAAACCATTGGTTGAATTCACAAATTACACTGATTCATTATGTGAATTGTTTGGTTTTAGCATTATAAATAATGGATTCGTGACAGTTTAATTTTACATGTTCAACTACTATGACTTATTGAACCACTGAAAAAGTCCTGGATTTGTGTTTCCACAAACCATGATTAAAATAAACCACGGCAGAAGCCAATGTGTAAACCCAGCCATTTCTGCTCATTGATAGAGGATTATAGGAGATTATAGGATGACAATAGAGGAGAACAATAGAACTCAATGCTTTCAAGAAAATGAACATTTAACTTCATGGAATAATTTGAACTGTATTTCAGTTCAAAATGCTGGGAAACCCCACACAAGTTCTGAAATAAACTTTGCAGCAATGCCATCCCCAAGACTTTAGAAAGGTGATGCCATGTCCCCAAAACTTTATTTACTGATTAATGATATTGATGTAATAACAAATGACATGAGATGTCAGCCCTGGTTTAATAGCCACCTCAGCTGGATAACATGAGACAAAGACCCAGAGAGCAAAAGAAAGGAAGTGAAGCTTGAAGCAAAATATGGTAAGGTCAAAAGCAGCCAAGACTAACAATTGTTGAAGAGGATGGTATTTGCAGAGTGGCTAAATGGATTTTCTTGATTAGAGAAAAGACAATATCTGCATATACTGCTGACTGGAAACCTCTTACAGGATTTCCTCTTATAATATAGACTTTTTATCTTTTTAATTTTAATTTTATTTTTTATTATAAACACTAATACACATTGACAAAAACTTACACAACACTAACATCGGAACTTCATGTTCCTTCTTACAGCAGATTTCTATCGGTGCATCTTTACAAACACTATTTCCCTCTCAATACATCTCTATGTCGTTTTACACTTATAATCCTATTATTTCTTACTCTTTTGCTTATCAATCTATGTTTGGTTATTTGTATCAGATAATCTTTATTGTTCTTCTACTAATATATAACTATTCCTACTTTTGTAAATCCTATTTCCCTACATTCTTATCACTAATTCCTACTTCTTCTATAGTACAAATTACATTTTCCAAATTCTTATTTCCTATTTCTATCATCTAACCACTTACACCATTTCTCCCAAATTAAATAGCACCCTGTTTCCTCCTTTCCTTGAATTTCTTTGGTTGATTTATGCATCTCTGTGCATTCTAAGATCTTCCGTATAGTATAGACTTTTTGCAACGAACAGAACCAGTTGATCTTATGATTTGGGATTTTGAGGAAAAAACGTAGCTAGATTATAGATTGTAGGAAAAAGAGTAGGGTTTCTTTTGTAACCATAAAGTAAGAGGTAATTTTGTATTTGTAGTTACAACCATTGCAAAGGAAATCAGAAATGACCGTTTTCTATTTCTTTTCATTCTGTTGGAAAAATGTCCCTCTGGGTTCAGTTCCTAGTGGAGAGAAAGACACTGGAAACATGGCGGCTGTTTGGAAAGATGGTTTAAATGGTGGACAGGATCACATGCCTTGAAGATACTGAGAGTGCCTATGTTTATACCCTCTCTGGGCTTTTGAATTTGAGTATTCTGATTGGTTGTCAGACTCCCATGGGGCCTCGAAGGGGCAACTCTATAGGCTGTCCTGAGTCCCAAGCTTGGTTGACTCTTGCTGGGTGATTATGTAATGAAAGGGCTTTGGGATTCTTATTATGGCTCTGCCTAAAGGAGGCAGATCTTTATTATGTAGAATAGACTGGCCCAAGCCTTAATGGCCCATTGATAAAGAGGTGGGGTTGTGTCTGAGCTTCTACCTCCCTTTTAGGGGAAATATTCTGCCCTTTTAATATTTCCTAAAATGTCTCATTTTTTGTAGGAGAAGGATGGGTATTAACTTCCTATAGTTCTTTCTTTTTATACTTTTGGCTTCTTTCCTATTTTTTTTTCTTTTTTTCTTACTTTGCCTTAGTTCTTGCTAGTTTTTAATCTTCTTTTTATGTTTTAATTAAAATATTAAAAACGCAATAATGATAAGCAGACTGCAAATGCCATCTTCACAAAGGAGCTGAAGAAATAGTGGAACACCTAGTTAGCGGCTGCAAGATTGCACAAACTGAAATCCCAATGAAATTCCGTGGGATTTATGCTGAATATGTGTATGAGTCCATTTTAAACCAAGACTTAGTTTCTTTGAGTTTGAAAGTTCTACCTGACATTTTGTCAGGAACTGAAGGTCAACCAGAATATATGCAGACATAATTCATGTGTTTGTAGATTAGAAATTTGTTCTGAAGTGACAGCTCACATATCACTTATGGATATTTAAAACAATCTTCTTTTCAACAGTTTGATTTATATAAGGCTACCTGGGTTGTTGCTTTTATTGTTAAACTAGCATTGCCCAGGTATTTATTTATAGTGGGGGTGGGGGAATGTCCAGACCAAATGTAATTTCTAATGTTGGATTTTCCCCTTACCAGAGGGAGCCCCCTTGTGGAATACTGTGAAGCTATTACTATGGCAACTCCACTGCACTGTACAGTAGAAATGATTTTATGGCAGTACAGTAGAAGCCATTTTAAGGCACAACAGGCTGTATCTTAACAGAACACACCCCCTGTTTTTAGGTTTTAGGGGTTTCTTACCCCCACAGTATTTGTTTCCAGAGAGTAAGTCATCTGTGTACCAAGTTTAATTGAAATTGCTCAAGGTGTTCCAGAGTTATGCTGGACCATACGCACAGACAGCCATATATATAGATCCACCCTTGATAGCTTTAAGATATGTGGACTTCAACTCTCAGAATTGTGCAGCCAGTCTTACTGGCTGGGAATTCTGGGACTTAAAGTCTACAAGTCTTAAAGTTGCTAAGGGTGGATACCCTGCTCTAAAGTCCATTAGTTCTCACTTCAGTCTACTTATTTAACACAAATAATTTGTGTGCCTGTGTGTGTATGCCAAAGTTACTCCTGATGTAGTTCTTGCATTATGAACCTTAGTTTGTACATTTCTATGATTTGGAGCCTAAGCTTGGAAGAAAGTAGATTTACCAGAATGTAATTTCTAGCCATTTCCTCTGAAATCACCTTCATTTGCTTGTTTACATGTTACATAGATTGTAGATGTCCTTAGGAGTGGTGCAGTGGCCTAGAGGTGGAGCTCTCGCCTCACAATCAGGAGGCCATGAGTTCAATCCTAGGTAGAGGCAGATATTTCTCTCTCTGGGCATGAGAATATATCTGCTGAACAAAACTCTGCATTGGTGACAGGAAGGGCATCTGGCCATTAAACACTCTAGCTCCATTCAGTTGCCCAGACTCCAACCTGCAAGGGATTATGGGGTCATTAAAAGATGATGATAGATTGCAGATATTCCTCTGAAGTAGCCCCTCAGTATTGGAGGTCATTTTTAAGTTACTGTATTTTTGGGAGTTTAAGATGCACTGGAGTATAAGATGCACCAAGGTTTTGAAGAGGAAATTAAAAAAAAAGTTTTTACACTCTGCAAACCTCCCAAAATGTCCCATTTTTCACCAAAACAGGCCCATTTTTTTGTTTAAAAAAAAAGAGCATGAATAGCCTTTAGGAGGCTTATAAGGTGCTCCTGGCGGCTTGGGGGGGGGGAAATTGAGCAAAAAATGGCCTCATTTCTGCCCTCCCCAGCCCCCAGGAACTCTCTGAAAGCCTCCTAAAAGCTATGCATGGCCATTTTGGTGAAGGGGGCAGGATTTCTGGAGGCAAAAAATACTGTATTCAGTGTATAAGACGCACCCAGATTTTCAGTCTCTTTTTTGAGGGAAAAAGGTGTTTCTTATACTCCAAAAAATATGGTACTTTTTAACTGCCAACCTGGGCAATCCTTCAGCCATGTGGACTTCATCACTCAAAATCTCAGCAACTGTTACATCGGGTTGTGAATTCTGAGTATTTCAAATTCTTCATCTGGACAATATTCCAATTGAGGAAGTCTAATCTAAAAAAAACTTGTGCTCTTAGATCACACTTCTTTCAAAAAAAAAAAGGATCAATTCAGCATGTGGAGTTTACCTTAGGTTGCCTATCAGGGAGAGCCTCAGTGGCGCAGTGGTTAGAGTGCAGTGCTGTAGGTTACTTCTGCTGATTGCCGGCTGACTGCAATTTGGCAGTTCAAATCCCACCAGCCTCAAGGTTGACTCAGCTGTCCGTCCTTCCGAGGTGGGTAAGATGAGGACCCAAATTGTTCGGAGCTATAAGCTGACTCTGTAAAACCATTTAGAGAGGGCTGTAAAGCATTGTGAAGCAGTATATCAGTTTAAGTGCTATAGGGAGAGGCATTCTCCATCCCATTTTGCTCTGCAAATGTATATTAAGAATTGGGATGGGGAAAACCACATTGCTTTAAAATCTAGGGTAGAATCCTTTCAATCTGAATGTGGAATAGCATGGCTTGAGTCTGAATTGAGCTTGATGTAATAGACTGTAACTAGACTAAATGAAGAAGGTGAAGGCAAAACATAATTTACATTGGGGTTCCTCTTTGCAATTCAGCTTATTGTTATTGCCAAAGGCCAAAACAAACAACGCGGAATATAATTAACACAAACAGCTGGAGCAAATGTTAAAAACATCAGTTATTACATAATAATTAAAACAAAAAAAAATTCCATTTGACCTAGAGTAAATTTTGCACACCATTTAATAGAAAAATAGAGTGAGAAAATCTGTTAATTAATAGTACCAGAAGTAGAAACTTTTAAAATTACTTCCAAAGAGAAAAGCACAGTCAGCCTCAGTTTTACTCTTCAAATCAACATTTGGTCTATGAATGTTCTACTACCCAAGTACCTTAAAAAACATATTAGTCACCCCGCCAGTGGATTTGATTATAGGGCTCCTGTAAGTACTATAACTACTAATATTTCCATTTGCGCAACCATTCTGGAGAACATAATCATTTAAAAAAAATGATATTGGAATACTCTAGAGAGCAACCATACTGTTCAGTACATATAACTCCTGGAGTATAGCAATTTGCCCCAGAGGTGGCCTAATCACATCCATTTGGCAACTTCTCACATGATAAAGCCTCCATCTGAATGTAAAGAGAATCTCTGAGAAAACATCAGGAGTTGTGAAAACTAAGAGCTCTTACATTAACCTTAAGTAAGGAGAGGACAACATTTTGTTGTTCTATTTTAGAGAAAACTTGGGTCGCAATCCAAATGAGCAAGCCAGAGTTGCACGTGGACCTCTGAATTTGAGTGGCGGCTTCTTGATTGTTGAGCAACTCATGAAAAATGGTTTGATTAATTTTATTTACTATTTATACCAGTTTCCATAAGGAACGTGGTGGCTCAGTGGCTAAGACACTGAGCTTGTCAATCAGAAAGGTCAGCAGTTTGGCGGTTCGAATCCCTAGCGTCATGTAACAGAGTTAGCTATCATTACTTGTCCCAGCTTCTGCCAACCTAGCAGTTTGAAAGCATGTAAAAATGCAAGTAGAAAAATAGGAACCACCTTTGGCAGGAAGGTAACAGCGGCCTGTGCACCTTTGGCGTTTAGTCATGCCGGCCACATGACCACAGAGACGTCTTCAGAAAGTGCTGCCTCTTTGACTTTGAAACGGAGATGAGCACCGCCCCCTAGAGTCAGTAATGACTAGCACATATGTGCAAGGGGAACCTTTACCTTACCAGTTTCCATGATAGAAACAGTATCTCTCCTTCCATCTTCACGATGAACCTTCTGAGGAGATTCTATTCTTGCAGTTACCACAGTTGTATTAGAGCCTTAAGGACAGATGGTTCTCAGAAGAAAACTGATCACTTCATGCAACACTCTGGGAGAATCTTCATACACTCATTTCTCAAATGACTAGCGTTGGGTGAACCAGAGAAGCAGATAATGGCAGTTCTGAAAGAGTGAGGCTAGCAGGGAATAAACCTATTGTTGTGGCCCAACAGCGGCCCGCGATGAACACTATGGGACTGCCCTGGAGGCTGAGGAAGACTCTGGGGGATGTTTGGAGTCAGAGCAGGGACTAGAGAGGCCTGTTGACCACCAGGTGGTGTCTGAGTCAGGGAGCTTTGAGGAAGAACAGAGGGAGGCTGTCCCTGACCTACGTATGCGTAGGGTTGCGAGGAGGAGGGAGCAGCTTTGGAAAAAGGGTCACAGAAGGAAATAAGAATAGGTGGCTACTGATTGGCCCCTCCCAGAGAGCTTATAAGTGGGGCGACCGGAGGGGAATTTTGCAGGAAACAACAATTTACTGATCCAGCCGTAGAAAAAGATTGGGAGAATTTCGGGGGATTCAAGCCTTGTTTCATAGAGATAGCTTTCTGGGCTCCCAGCCAAGGGGTTGCTTATCTCCCTCCTTAGTTGTGACAGACAGCCAAGTCTGCATCCGTATATATTGTAGAGGCTTGGGATAGAACACCTATGGCCTTTTTCAGGAGCCTTAGCTTATTTTTTGCAGAGAGCTTTCAGAGTGAAGTTGAATCTCACTGTCAGTGGTGGGATTCAAATTTTTTTACTACCGGTTATGTGGCCATGGCTTGGTGGGCGTGGCTTGGTGGGCGTGGCAGGGAAAGGTTACTACAAAATCTCCATTCCCTCCATACTCCAGGGGAAGGATGCTGTAAAATCCCCATTTCCTCTCGATCAGCTTGGACTCGGGAGGCAGAGAATAGATGGGAGCAGAGCCAGTCAGAGGTGGTATTTACTGGTTCTCCGAACTATTCAAAATTTCCACTACCGGTTCTCCAGAACTGGTCAGAACCTGATGAATACCACCTCTGAGTCCTATAGCCTATGTGGGTCTCCAGGTTGTGAAACACTGTTCAGTTTATTCATGAGATCATTATGGAGAGAAAAGATGAAGTTGCTGATTATTTCAAAGCTATTAGAGACAGAACTTTTCACATAGGAATCTGATGTATGAAACCTTTCCCCTCATGGGTATGGAAGAATCGCTAGTTTGCTGCGCATTTAAATGCACGTTTATCTAATTTACACTTCTCAAACCAATATATGAACCAAAAACAACGCTATTGCAAGCTTTGTAATGTATTTTTCTGATTAAAAATTGAATATAAAAATATCTAGTTAGCTATAATTGCATGAATGTGCATATACTGGCTAAATGACAGTGACAATGGGCATATTCTCACGAGATGTAAAAACAAAGAAGCAAATCCTTATAGAAATGGGACAAAACAAATTTAAGTTTGGGAAATAAATACCCAAATGGCTTAATGGAAGCAAAATTCTCATCTCTAATTGTCACAATAAATGAGAGTGTTTTTCTTCCTAATCCCATGCTTTTGTAAGCATGCATTCTGTTAAAAACATCCCTACTGTAAGCATTGCTGGGAATTTTATTGTGTGCTATCATATGTCAGAAGGGACACGGTGGCTCAGTGGCTAAAACACTGAGCTTGTTGATCAGAAAGGTCGGCAGTTTGTGGTTCAAGTCCCTAGTGCTGCATAATGGAGCTCCCATTACTTGTCCCACCTCCTAGCAGTTCGAAAGCATGTAAAAATGCTAGTAGAAAAATAGGGACCACCTTTGGTGAGAAGGTAACAGTGTTCTGTGTGCCTTTGGCATTTAGTCATGCTGGCCACATGGCCACGGAGATGTCTTCGGACAGCGCTGGCTCTTCGGCTTTGAAACAGAGATGAACCCTGCCCCCTAGAGTCAGGCACACCTAGCACATATGTGTGAGGGGAATCTTTACCTTAGCCTATGTCAACAAGCAGTGAACCTAAAAGGAGAATAGCACAAAGCAGTAAGCCATTTCCCTTCTGCTCTTTTAAGTGTATATTCCAATAAACGTTCCTTATGAAAATCTCATGGATGGGCTTTTGGGCTGCCTTTGTCCACCCCAACTAAGGCAGATTAATTTAGGGTGTCAATTTGCCTGATTGTTTAATTAACAGAGATATTGTCTGCCATTCTCCTTGTCTTTCCACAGCGCTTACGCCAGCTCACTACTCCATCAGAAGACTTGCCCCAGCCAAAGAAGCATCTGATGGGCACTTCTGGACGTGAATGTTCTGAAGTGGGATCCCAGCGTCCAGTCAAGGAAGTGCTTGGCAAGACGGGGAAGGAAACCAACTTCTAGTGCTTTCTGACATTCTGGAAGAGTCTCTTCATATTTCTGAAGATGTCTACTTCTTCAGGTTGAGTTTCCTCCGAGGTCTTTCTTATTCTCTTAAGATGTCAGCAATTTCTAAGAACGGATCACTGGATGGAAAGGAACCAACCCTTGCTTTTTCCATCAGCACAAGAGCAACTGTAAAGTCATCGCAGTGAAGAGGACCACAGCTCAAGATCTTCATGAAATTCTTCTCATTGACATCGTTGGAGAAGGGAACTATGCTGCATATACACTCTATCCTTGAACTGTGTTGTTTTCTGTTTGCAAGAATTAAATACACAGCCTGATCAGTACCTGAAAACCACCTGTTGAAGCTGGTCAACCTGACTCATCCTTTCTTTAATCATTCTTCCACTGCTACCTCTACTCTTTGATGCCATGTCAATGATTCTGTGAAAAAAAAACAACCCTAATCCAGGAACCTCTGAGATTAGCTAAATGTGTGTGACAGCAGGATGAATGCATCTTGGACAACTTTGATGGATTACTCTTTTTTTTTTCTATTGTTCTCAATGGTTTACATTAATGTGTACAGGTGAAGGCAAATATCATACCACTCTGTTTGGACTTTCTAAATTAAAGTTGATTGAACAGTCTCTCCCGCTGGGGTTGCCCAGAGGAGGGAAAAATGGCAAATCGGAAGCAAAATAATTTTGTGAGATACTTTCCTTCACATTCTCTCTTTCATCTTTTGGAGAAAAGATTGGCACCAAAAGGCTGACAGTCCTTCAGTTTGAATATACCTCATCTGACACTGCTCCGTGTGACATCCTTAAGTTGGTGGAAAACTAGAGAGAGAAAAAAGTGACTCAAATGGCAGCTGCTGTAAAAAAGGAAACACCAAAATTGCCTTAGTGTGTGTGGGAAACACATAAGAAAGAACCAATTTGGGAATAGCAATAGCACTTAGACTTATATACCGCTTTACAATGCTTTACAGCCCTCTCTAAGCGGTTTACATAGTCAGCATATTGTCCCTAACAATCTGGGTCCTCATTTTACCCACCTCAGAAGGATGGAAGGCTGAGTCAACCTTGAGCCTGGTGGGATTTGAACTGCCAAATTGCAGGCAGCCGGCAATCAGCAGAAGTAGCCTGCAGTAGTGCACTCTAACCACTGAGCCACCGCAGGAATGACCTACCCCTGGACACGTATCTTGGCACAGCGAGGCAACAACTTGAGGTTTATAACACAAAAGTCAAAAAAATAAGAAATGCAACTTACAATCAGCCAAAAGAATGAGAGTTGTGCAGAGCGAGCTGGTTTGCCTGCCTTTATTTCTTATGTAACTGCTCTGTTGTTGTTGTTTTAAAAAAAAGACAATTTAATATGCCCTTATGCAGCATGAACGTCACCAGAATTTCTCCCATGGCATTTAGTACTCCTACAAATTGACAGAATTCTTTGTTTCTTTGCATCTGTTTTCAGAAATGCCCTGTGTCCCAAGCAATGCAGTTTTTCCAAGAAACTGCATATACAATTGAAGTCATTGTCCCTTGCTATAATAGGGCGTGTGAATTTTCAGCAGAGGGGTTTCTGAAAGGTATAAAAAAAATCAAAAGGATAACCATAATTGTATAATTAAAGCCTTGCCCCTTTTTTACATGTGTTGCACAAGTGATGCGTGTAAAAAAATGGGTGGGGCTTCATTAGTGTACTTGTAGTCCTCATTTGGATTGCCACTGATTTCATTTCATTTCATTTCATTTGTCTTGTATGCCGCCCACTCCCGGAGGATTCCGGGCGGCTCACAACAGACAAGGGAAGGGGGATAAATAGACAAAGACAACACTTTAAAAAGACGCAACATTCACAATTTCCGTGGGGCTGGATGTTTCACAAGCCCCCCGGCCTGCTGGAGCAGCCAGGACTTGGTGGCTTTGCGGAAGGCCGGGAGGGTAGTAAGGGTCCGGATCTCCACAGGGAGGTCATTCCAGAGGGCTGGAGCTGCAACAGAAAAGGCTCTCCCCCGGGGGGTCGTCAGCCGGCAGATGGAATCCGGAGGAGACCTAACCTGTGAGATCTAATCGGTCTATGGGAGGTAATCGGCAGGAGGCGGTCTCTCAGGTACCCAGGTCCGATGCCATGTAGAGCTTTACTTATGGCCCTGCTTCCAGCCTATCTTTAAATAATATAGCCCAAAGCAGGAAATCTTCTATTGTTACCAGGTTGCACGATGCTATTTCAGACTGCAGTAGAAAAATGGAACGCAGATTTCCCTTGAAGGTTTATTTGAGATGAAGATTAAATGTTATATTCATTTACCTGAGAGTAAGTACAGGTCGGGGTGTCAAATTAGCAGCCCATGTGCCAGATGCATCACGCGCAGACCACGCCCATCGCAGCTCCACGAATGGGGGGAAAATGTCACGAAACGTCACGTGATGGCAACGTGACGCGGCGAGTTTGACACCCGTGGTAAAGGTAGTCCTTGACTTGCAACCGCAACCAAGCCCAAAATTTCTGTTGCTAAGTGAAACATTTGTTAAGTGAGTTTTGCCCCATTTTACATCTTTTCTCGCCCCAGTTGATAAGTGAATCGCTGCCATTGTTAAGCTGGTAAGACAGTTGTTAAGTGAATCTGGCTTCCCCGTTGTCTTTACTCGTCGGAAAGTTACAAAAAGGAAGATCCCGTGATCCCGGAACACTGCAGCCATCACAACGGTGAACCGGTTGCCTGGGCTTTGATCATGTGACCATGGGGATGCTGCAAAAGTTCTAAGTGTGAAAAACTGCCGTCAGTCACTTTTTCCAGTGTCGTTGCAACTTTGAACGACCGCTGAATGAACTCTTGTAAGTTGAGGATTACCTGCCCTTGAAAGAAAGAAAATCAAGGCATTTCACAATAGTTTGCTGGGTACACAATAGCCCACAATAGGTTTTTTGAAGAATAATTAACTTTTCACAGTCCACATTTGCCCTAAAGCAGAGCCAAGGTGGCGCAGTGGTTAAATGCAGCACTGCAGGCTACTGCTAGATCAGCAGGTCAGTGGTTCAAATCTCACCAGCTCAGGGTTGACTCAGCCTTCCATCCTTCCGAGGTGGGTAAAATGAGGACCCAGATTGTTGGGGGCAATATGCTGACTCTCTGTAAACCGCTTAGAGAGGCCTGAAAGGCCTATGAAGCGGTATATAAGTCTACTGCTATTGCTATTGCTATTGCTATTGTCAAACTCAATTTCATTGAGGGCCGCATCAGGATTGAGTTTCACCTGGAGGGGGCTGGGGGGGGGGCATGGCCAGCATGATGTAACTCGTGTCCGGGGCACCTGTGGTGGCCCGAGCTCTCTACCAGTGAAAATGGGCTCCCGAGCTTGGTTTTGGGCTGTGATGGCCTCCTGCAATCCTCTGCCAGGAAAAGCAGAGCTCTTCTATTCATTCGATAGAAATGTTATGATTGGGATGGGAACTCTTTCCCATCAACATTCCCTTCACAGCCGTTTTTCATGTAGAGGGTTCCTCCTGCCAGACCAAATCAATACACTTTGGATTCTTCCAATTTTTCTGATGTACTGCTATATGGTGTTTCTGATCCTTTGATTTAAAAAAAAAATCCATGAAAAGGATACATCATTTGTATTCTAACATATTGCATTTTACAAATTTTGTCTAATAAGCACTCATTTTATTGTAAAAAAAAATCTTTACATTTGCCATGCACTTTCACCAAGATATGCATTTTTGTATACACTGTATGATGCTATGTGCATTTTCTATGCTTTTAAAAAACAAACAAAACAGAACTGCATTGTAGAATATGGAAAACTGTAAATGCCAAAGAGTAGCAGTTTCATTCGGCATATCGACTGGAAAGGAAAAAAACAAACAGATTTGTCTGTATGAAAATATGAACTAAGGCCATATCACATACACGCTATATCTCTAACTTATACATTCCTGATTGTCCATTATGAAGCAGAATCATAAGAAACATTCTTGTCTTCAGCATCTTCATGCAAAAAAGATGGTCCATGTAAAGTTACCAATTTACTAATTTGTTGTTTTTTTTTAATCCCTACCTCTGGCCTTCTACAATATTCTGACTTGCAGATATTTAGCATGTGAATGGCTTCTATTCCAGTTTGGTCCAGGTCTGGAAGTCAGCCAAGCTTCCATCTGTAATTATTTTCTAATCCATTCCAATTGGTCAATTCGCTGCATCCAAAAAGAACCTCTATATAATTTATGATGCTCACTTCAATGTGAATGCCTCTCATCTATTAACATTGCCTGTGTATTTAAATGGGGAGATGATGACGATTGAGAAATTTCTCCAAGGTACCCTACATGAAAACAATGTTAGCTTTCTTCCTTCTAAGTATCTTGATCGATATTTCATGAGTGCACATTTATGTATATGTGATAATCCTTTGTACATAAGATACAGTCCCATTTCCTTAATTTATGAAGGCAATAGTTGAAATTTCTTTTAGTTTGAGTTCTTCTGGAAGTCAGAAATTGTAGTGATCTGTAGCTAAGAAAGAAAGGCAATAAATGTGGTAATTAATTAGTAGCTGATGGCACTATAGCTTTTGAGCCATAAACTTGGATATTGAATGTGCCTCATTTTTACAACTTGAGAACCTTTGGCTCATACATCGATTATAAAAGGTTAGGTGAAATCCATAACTGATTTGTTGCCTCATCCAAATTGGTCACTTTGCTATGATTTGTTGGGGGGGGGGGCAGCTAAAATTATTGATAGAGTAGATCTATAATTGGCATTCAACCTCTGCACAGATGCTGGTAGAGCCAGAAATGGACTAATAAATTTTAAAGTGAGGGCATTCTGCTTTCACTAGAAATAAACTAGAGGTACATGTTCCTTGGCCATTATTATGTGCTAGAGTTCAGATAAATAACCCTGTGCCAACACGATATCCACGCTGATACTAAAGACATAAATGAAAGTTATGAGAAATAATTTAGTGCCTATGATCTGTTAAAAACTATGAAAGTCATGCTAATCATAAAAATCTGAAACTTCATGTAACAAATGCGGGCCAAAATCTGTATGTATGAAAATTCACACAACATGTATTTTTGTGGAAGAGATGGGGGGAACGGATGAAAATGCTTTTCACTGTCCAGCCTTGTTCCAAACAGAAAAACAGGCTGTATCTCTCAATTATGTTTATTTTCGAAGAACGCTGATGTGGAGGCCAGAAGCAATCGTGAAAATAAAAGATAATTTCACAGAAAACTGTTTTGTCATGTTCCACTTTCCCATTTATATTTTTTTTAATGTTAAAGGTAAAGGTTCCATTCCCACATAGGTGCTAGTCATTCCCAACACTAGGGGGCAGTGCTCATCTCTGTTTCAAAAGAGCCAGCGTTGTCCGAAGACGTCTCAGTGGTCATGTGGCTGGCATGCACGAAATGCTGTTACCTTCCCTCCAAAGATGGTTCCTATTTTTCTACTTGCATTTTACATGCTTTCAAACTGCTAGGTTGGCAGAAGTTGGGACAAGTAACGGGAGCTCACTCTGTTATGCTGTGCTAGGGATTCGAACGCTCAAACTGCCGACCTTTCGGATCAACACACTCAGGGTCTTAGCCACTGAGCCACTGCGTCCCTTTTTTTTAATGTTATGTGATTAAAAAAATTCAATGTTAGCATCATCTTTATAAAAAAAGTTCAGAAAGGTAAGGCAGCGAAAGCGTGATAGGCACTAAAGGAACCCCTGCAAATTCCTAGTTTTTATCCCAGAAGCCCAGCATTGCAAAATGGGGGACTTTTGTTAGCCAGCTCTGAGGTAAATTAGCATTCGCATTCTCCTTTCTGGGTGGCGAAGTATTGGATCAGAATGCAGATCACATTGCATTTTGTCCAGAATCTATCAAATTATGATGACCCACAGAAAGGGCTCTTCTTTTTCTTGGTGTGTTATTGCTTTTCCCCATCTGCAATAAATGTTTATCTTGCTTTATGCTTCATTGCTCGCCACAGCAATTATCAAAGAAGCAGGGACTCAGCCTGGGGAACAAGGGCACAACACAACTGAATCTTAAAAGCACTTTAAAGGAAAATAGCATCAAACTCCTCCTTACTGGGTTGGGGAACATAGGCATTGATCAGTGTCTCCTATTGTCAATCTCTGCCTTCATAAAGGAGTGGGTTTATTTTTAGACTTGTAGGGTTTTTTTTATTTTATTCTAGCTCATCACCTGTGGAAAACCACATAAAGCAGTGTGTCAGGCATCCACCAAACTTAGGATTCTTAGAAACTCAGAATTCACTCCATTGGTGAAGTGAAAGGTTCATTTTTACTACATTCAACCGGTTACAGTGTAAGCAAAGCTGATATTCCCACAAAAAGCCTGTATTTTCCCCCTCTCCCCTTGATCAGTCCATCAGTGTCCAATAGCATTTGTTTGGAATTTTTTTTGGAATGGCTTTGAGGCTTGGCGCCTCTTTGGTAGAGTTTTGCATGCCGTTCTCACGCACCGTCCAGTTCATTTTGGATTCACACCTCTAGTTCCTGTCAACCTGTCACCCCACCCCTTCTCCTCCCCATGTCCCTTCCCTACTTCCCCCTTCCCCTGTATTTTATGGCAGGGTGCAGAGCAGTGGTGGGATTCAGCCAGTTCGCACCTATTCGGGAGAACCGGTTGTTAACTTTCTAAGCAGTAGGTAGAACCAGTTGTTGAAAGAAATCTGATATTTTTTTCCCACTTTACAGGGCTCATCCTGTAAGGAAGGCAGGAAGGAAACATTCTAGTGTTGTTTCTAGCCTAATCTTTATTGCCCTGCTTACAGAAACTGCATCTCTGATTAACCCTTATTACATTGTAACAGCTAAGGTGAAGCACCCATCGACGTGAATGATGTTGAGTTGGCCATGGCCACACAGTCACAGGACCACGAATCCACACCTACCCAGCTGGTTATTAGGGCAGAGAACCCGTTGTTAAATTATTTGAATGCCACCACTGGTGCAGAGGTGGGTTGCTCCTGATTCGGCCCGGATTGGGCGAACTGGTAGTGGCGGTGGCAGGAGGCTCCACCCACCTGCCCAGTGCGAATGAACCAATAGTAAAAAAAAATGGAAACCTACCACTGGCAGGGTGCCAGAAAAGAGAGGTATGCTGAAGATGGCAGGCCCGACACAGTGCTACACAAGGAGTCAACTGTTTTGTGGAGCTGAATTGATTTCTTTCTGGCTCTATGCCGCCTTATTTGAAATTGAAGCAGGGCTGTTCCCTACCCACCCCACACCTTTTGCAGTTCCACAGAAGTTGAAGATCGGATGCCTTCTTGCTGGTTGGAACTCTTCGCCATCACAGCGCAGTGGTTAAAAGCAGCACTGCAGGCTACTGCTAGATCAGCAGGTCAGCGGTTCAAATCTCACCGGCTCAGGGTTGACTCAGCCTTCCATCCTTCCGAGGTGGGTAAAATGAGGACCCAGATTGTTGGGGGCAATATGCTGACTCTCTGTAAACCGCTTAGAGAGGCCTGAAAGGCCTATGAAGCGGTATATGTCTACTGCTATTGCTATTGCTATTGCTATCACTCTTACTGTCTCTTACTACCCACCTGACCATCTGCAGGGGAGATGAAAAATAAACTTTTCTGTAGCTTTGCAAAGAAGAGGTTGGTTAGTTCTGAGAAAACTGTCATAATGGGGTAGAGAATTATGCATCTGGCCAAGGTTTAAGGTATTTTCAGGTGAAGTCTTTTTTTCACCCCATGGAGATATACATAAATTAGAGTCCACTCAACTAAAATGAAGGTGTAGAATTAATAAAATGACTAGCAATTCATTACTTGGCCAGTTAAACAAATAGCCTCTTAACTGCATGGATATAATAAGTCATTCTAGTCATTATTAGTTGCGAAGTCGTGTCCGACCCCTCGTGACCCCATGGACAATGTTCCTCCAGGCCTTCCTGTCCTCTACCATCCTCTGGAGTTCATTTAAGCTCACGCTGACTGCTTCGGTGACTCCATCCAGCCACCTCATTCTCTGTTGTCCCCTTCTTCTCTTGCCCTCAATCGTTCCCAGCATTAGGCTCTTCTTCAGTGATCCTTCCTTCTCATTAGGTGGCCAAAGTATTTAAGTTTCATTTTGAGGATCTGGCCTTCTAAAGAGCAGTCAGGGTTGATCTCCTCTAGGACTGACCAGTTTAATCGCCTTGCAGTCCAAGGGACTCGCAGGAGTCTTCTCCTGCACCACAGTTCAAAGGCCTTAATTCTTTGGCGCTCAGCCTTTCTTATGGTCCAACTTTCATAGCCATGCATTGCAACTGGGAAAACCATAGCCTTGACTACTGTATATGCACTTTTGTTGGCAGGGTGCTAGCCAACTAGCACTCACCTAAATAATGAATCTAATGTTGAGTCCTTTGGAGCGGCAGCAAGTTAGCAATATCTCACTTTAAAGTTACTTACAACTGTTCCTTGGACTACATCTTTGGCTTTAGGGGAGAAAGTATAAATATAATCTTAGCAGACATTGGGTTTTGCTCATTTGCAGTCAAGGAGGATGCAGGGTCTCAGGAGAACCAAACCACATATTTTTGCCCTTGCTACAAGTCAGCTGTAGCAAGCTTCAGTCCCACCACTACTAAGTGCTATGCCATGTTCTGTTCCCATCTACAGAATGCAAAAAGGGAAACCGGGAAAGAAACTGGGTGGCCTTACTTTTGCTGAAATTAATCTTTTATGCCTATTTTTTTTGAACAACACTTTGACTTCATTCAAAATATCTTCATCACAACAAAGTCCAGAGGTAAATTGAAGAAGAAAGAAAAAAGGTGACTCAGTTTTTTTAAAATGAAGAATGGAGAATCACAGCCAGATGGGCCTAATCCAACTTACAAGATTGGACCACCCGACAATGTTCTTACTAGCAAAATCTATCTTTTTAAAGAAGCGCTGATAATTTCCTTTAACAAGAAAAGACCCTCGGTTGCTTTGTTGCCTAAGATCTATAGATAGATGATAGATACATAGATAGATAGATAGATAGATAGATAGATAGATAGATAGATAGATAGATGGATGGATGGATGGATGGATGGATGGATGGATGGATGGATGGAGAGATTCATAGATTGATTGATTGATTGATTGATTGATGGATGGATGGATGGATGGATGGAGAGATTCATAGATTGATTGATTGATAGATAGATAGATAGATAGATAGATAGATAGATAGATGGATGGATGGATGGATGGATGGATGGATGGATGGATGGATGGATGGATGGATGGATGGATGGATGGATGGATGGATAGATTCATAGATAGATAGATAGATAGATAGATAGATAGATAGATAGATAGATAGATGGATGGATGGATGGATGGATGGATGGATGGATGGATGGATGGATGGATGGATGGACGGATGGAGAGATTCATAGATAGATAGATAGATAGATAGATAGATAGATAGATAGATAGATAGATAGATAGATAGATAGATAGAAAGGGATGATAGATTCAGAGAGAGATATTCATATCATAGATTCATAGATAGATAGATAGATAGATAGATAGATAGATAGATAGATAGATAGATAGATAGATAGATAGATAGATAGGTAGGTAGATAGGTAGGTAGATTCAGAGAGAGATATTCATATCATAGATTCATGGATGGATGGATGGATGGATGGATGGATGGATGGACAGACAGATGCTATAGATCTCTCTCTCTCTCTCTTTGTCTCTGTCTCTCTCTTCTATCTTTATCTGTCTCTGTCTGGTCTCTCTCTCTCTCTCTCTCTCTCTCTCTCTCTCTATCTATCTATCTATCTATCACTTCTGTCTCTAACTCTGTGTCTCAGTCTCTATCTCTCATCTCTCTATCTATCTCTATTTAACAGATGTGGGTCACACATTAGAATCTTGTATTCTTTGGGTTGGAGAAGGGAGCAGTATACAATTTAAGGTAGGATATTATCATTCAAGTCCAGAATTGGTGGATTGATGATGTAACTTAGTCAGGTAATAAAACATCTCCAAACAACCAAGCTCAGACAGTACCAAGGATTACAAAATCCAGAATTCTTCCTCTCCACTTTTCTGGCAGTAGGAATGCAGGAATATTTTCAGTCATTTTCACTAAAATATTGATTTGTGATTCGGGTCAGGATATTGCTCTCTGTGTGCAGTTTATTTGTTCTGTTCTTCAGCATAATGCTCTCAGATAGAAGCATGGTAAGAAAGTAAGATATCCCTGTATTTTCACTTTCTTAATTACTTCACTCTCATGGACATGTTAGGACAGGATTCAGTTGATTGAAATATATCACTGTTGGCATCAAAAGCATGTGTGACTGGTCTGGCACTATAAATAGAGATTACTTTGCAACGGGAATAAAATGTTTAAAAGTCTCCCTCCCATTTTGGAAGAAATAAGAATAGAACAAGAAGGGAGGGAGGGAGGGAGGAAGCAAGCAAGGGTACTGTTACTCCAGGCAGAGGTATCAGATGTACCTACAGGTCATTTGAGCAGCCATCCTGCCAAAGGATTGACGCATGGCTTATAAAGTGACGGCAAAGTGATGTCCAAGTGTCCAATTCCATTGGCAGCAATAACTCCCGAGGGAGATGAAATCATGATTCTAGAAACTAATGCTCGTTTCCTGCCAGCTGGCCCATGAGCCGTTTTCAGCTGTAACGTTTTCCATCATGTGTTACCCTGCTCTGATTTTTTTAACACTCTTCCCAATAGTGTCAAGTTCCTAGCCCTTGTTCCTTCTTTACTCCAGCAGTACTTTCCTTCTTCTTTCTCCTTTCCTTCCTTTTGCTGCGGTCTATGAATTAAGGCCAGCCTGATGTTTGCTTAAAGCTTTTCATACGTCTGTGGAACTATAATGTAAATGTAACTCATGCTTTGGGATGTGGTGGCTCAGTGGCTAAGATGCTGAACTTGTCTATCAGACAAGGCCGGCAGTTTGGATTAAGAATAACATCACTGGTTTTGCATTATACGTAACTGAATATTTCGCTGTCATTGAGCGTTATGTGTTCAAATTACCCTTAATATTCTTAATCTTAAGAATTGATGCACAAAAACTTGTAACCAAATGACATGCTTGATGAAATGGAGGAAAGGTGTTTTTTTTCCCTCGCTCTTGTTTTGTATGTGTTGTTTTGTTTTTTAAGAAAAAGAATAAATATATATATTAAATAAAAAAAGAAAAAGGATAGCCCATCGGTTTGGCGGTTCAAATCCTAGCGCCGCATAATGGAGTGAGCTCCCGTTACTTGTCCCAGCTTCTGCCAACCTAGCAGTTCAAAAGCATGTAAAAATGCTAGTAGAAAAATAGGGACCACCTTTGGTGGGAAGGTAACAGCGTTCCATGCACCTTCGGCGTTTAGTCATGCTGGCCACATGACCATGGAGACATCTTCGGGCAGCGCTGGCTATTGGCTTTGAAACAAAGATGATCACTGCCCCCCTAGAGTCGGGAATGACTAGCACATATGTGCAAGGGGAACCTTTATCTTTAACGCATGCTTTTAAAAAAATGCAAGCATTACAAAGTGGAAGCCTCTATGGAGATTCTCAGCCACCCAGGTCATGGTTGTCCTAAAGGTGCTTCTTCAACAGGCAACTGGACTTTCTTGTTTTTCTTTGAAGATGTTTTGCTTCTCATCCAAGAGATTTCTTCAGCTCTAACTGGATTCCATTCCCCACCATCCAGTCATCTGGTCAGAGCTGAAGAAGCTTCTTGGATAAGAGGTGAAACGTCATAAAAAAAAACCCGAGAGTCCAATTGCCCCTTGAAAATGGAACTACATAACAGAAGCTGTAATTTTCCACAAAGCCAATGAAATATACTCATGTTAATCAACAAATCTTTCCTTCTCTCTTCCCGCCATGCTTATCACCTCTGCTTTCTGATGTTGTTTTAATGCCTTGTACTGTAGAATCCCAAATTAACATAAATGCTGGGAAATGTAGTTCATCTATTTAGAGCAGGGGTAGTCAACCTTTTTTATACCTACCGCCCACTTTTGTATCTCTGTTAGTAGTAAAATTTTCTAACCGCCTACCGGTTCCACAGTAATGGTGATTTATAAAGTAGGTAAGTAACTTTACTTTATAATATTTATAACGCAGAGTTACAGCAAACCCCCACCGCCCACCATGAAAGCTGGAACTCTCACTAGTGGGCGGTAGGGACCAGGTTGACTACCACTGGTTTAGAGTGAGGTATCGTTATTATAATGTGGTACATGGTGGCTCGGTGGTTAAGACGCTGAGCGTGTCGATCAGAAAGGTTGGCAGTTTGGCGGTTCGAATCTCTAGCGCTACATAATGCAGTGAGCTCCCGTTACTTGTCCCAGCTTCTGCCAACCTAGCAGTTCGAAAGCATGTTAAAAATGCATGTAGAAAAATAGGGACCACCTTTGGTGGGAAGGTGACAGTGTTCCCTGCACCTTTGGCATTTAGTCATGCCGGCCACATGACCACAGAGATGTCTTCGGCCAGCGCTGGCTCTTCGGCTTTGAAATGGAGATAGCAATAGCAATAGCTAGCAATAGCAGTTAAACTTATATACCGCTTCATAGGGCTTTCAGCCCTCTCTAAGCGGTTTACAGAGTCAGCATATTGCCCCCACAGTCTGGGTCCTCATTTCACCCACCTCAGAAGGATGGAAGGCTGAGTCAACCTTGAGCCGGTGAGATTAGAACCGCTGAACTGCAGATAACACCACCCCCTAGAGTCGGGAACAACTAGCACATATGTGTGAGGGGAACCTTTATTTTTACCTTGTTGTTATTACCACAATATTCACCAGCTATTAATTATTTCGAACTCAGGCTCCTGAGGTAATGACGAGGCTCAGTGCTAACACAACAGCTTTATTAGAACAGTAACTAGACAGAAACATTAACAAACGCTCTGACAGCCCTTTTATACCCCGAGCCGTCAGTGTGCTAACCAATAGGAACCTTCCAAATCTCCCGCCTAAACAACACGCAAACTGACCAATCAAACAACACCCTGCCTGATTGACAAGAGAGGGCGGGACACACAGATACGTGACACTAATCAATGTCCACCAGTCTATACCAGATCTGACCTGTCTCAAGGAAGAGAGGATCTGGATCAGGGGTGGGTTTCAACCGGTTCGCGGCAGTGCTTGCGAACCGGTTGGTCGGCGAACCCGGAAGTAAGTAACTTCCGGGAACGGCGACTGGCCCACCTGCCTGCCCGCGCTCCTTACCCGGTTTTGACGAGTTCTGCGCTTCCACGCATGCACAGGATGCATACAGTGCCTGCGTGATCCTCCAGGAGCAGCTGGAGCATCGCACAGACGCTAGTACGCATGCGTGTGCCGCGCGCGTGCACGAGGACGCTGCCAGCCCCGTTCCAACCGAACCAGTTGGAATGGGGCGAGAAACCCACCCCTGATCTGGATAGATCAAAGCTCAGTTCAAATCATTACATGTTAGAGCATCAGTTTGTTCAGGAAATAATGGCTTTAACTTGACTGTAGCACCAAGTCGAGGTTGAGACTAAGGGACCTGAGGGGCACATGGCATCCATTTTGTAACTTATTAACTAACACAATCACTTTGTATTTTAATTTGACTTATTTTCTCTCATTTAAAATGATGTTCAGGATCATTACAGACTGGAATGTAAGAATAGCTTTTAACATTCCTAAACTGAAAAGATAAACCAGCTAGAGACTATATCCAGATAAGAAAACGTTTGTTAGTACAGACTGGGGTCTGGTTTATCTCTTTTGTGAACTCTAAATAACCTTTTTCCTTCCAATTTATGCCCCTTCTAATGCAAGACCTCATTTTAATGAACGTGTGCGATATTATGGCATGCAAATATACAACACGTTTGACTGCATGTAACTGATTTCCTATGCAAAGGACAGGTTACATTTACCCTGCCCAATCAACTTTCCTCTTGCAATTTCTTTGTTGTTGTGTTAACTATAAAAAGGAATGTAAGATAGGTCTCAGGGGTCTCCCTTTCCATAGGGGAGGGGTCGGCAACCTTAAACACTGAAAAGACCATTTGGATCCATTTTCCCACAGAAAAGAAAACACCGGGAGGCACAAAACCCTTCCTGTGCCTGACTATTTCCCACAAATCTAGCATATGTATCTGAATTAAAGGTTCTGTTTTCTTCTGAAACTTTTCTTTTTTTCGGATTTATCCATGGTTGGCCTACTGGGGTCGAAAAGCTCAATAAATCGCGTGCTGACGGGTGTCACACATGGCATGTAGGAAGTTATCACCCAACTCTCTCCCAGAAAAATGAAATATCCTAGGAAATATTGAAAAGGCAGAGTATTTCTCTGGATGTGAAAAGAAAGAAACATCTTTTAAAAGACAGAATAGTTGCCTGTAGCTTCTTGCCCATCCCCACTTTTGTCAATGGGCCATTAAGGCGGCCAAGCTAGTCCACTTTACATAATAAAGACTTCTCCACTTCAGCTCCAGGGGGATGGGATTAAAGCATGATAATATGGGCCCTTTACTCAACTGACCTCATGGCATCTGAGAACTCAACCAAACCTGGATTCAAAACACAGCCTAGAGAGTTGCCCCTGCATGGCCCCATGGGAGTCTGACAACCAATCAGAATACATTTCTTACACAGGAACAGGAAACAGAGAGGTGGGACTGAACAGTTTATAAAAAGCATAGCATGCCCCTCCCTTCTCTTCTTCTCCACCAACATTGAAGCATGTGATCACCTTTTCTGTTCAGGGCTCAAGCCATGTAGTCCTGTCCACCAATAAACCATCTTTCCAAGCAGCCTCCATGTCTCCAGTGTCTTTTTCCCCACTTGGAGCTGAACCCAGAAGGACATTTCTTTCATCAGGCGGGAACCACAGCAGAGGGATGAAAGAGCCACGTGCAGCTCCAGAGCCACAGATTGCTGACTCCGGCCACAGGGAGATCCTACTTTATCAGGGTATCCTAATAAACTGCTTTTAAATGATCTTCTGGCTCAGTTGTTTATTGGGAAGGTAAATTAAGGCAGAACCTAGGACCAGATTTGGCTATCCGACCTCTGCCAAGTCCAGCTGGTTGACCAATTTTGGCTCTACCTGGGATGGGAAGCTCTGGCAACAGTGATTTAAACCACCTGTCAGCCCCAGAGGCCATTTTCAGGGCCGCCACACTTAGTGCTGTGGGAAACCAGGAGAGGGGATTTCATGGAGTGGTAGAGATCTATAGCCATAACAACATATTCTTTTCTCTGGGAGTCAAGGACAATTCAGCGTGTACCTGGAGTGGTGTGACTGGGAGGCATCTCCAGTTGGGACAGTGGAGTGATTGCCCCATGTGATGAACGTGTGGGTTCAGGGGAAGGGACTGTGACTTTTTTTCTTTTTTTTTTAATAAATATTTTTATTGCACATTTTTTTCCATACATGTCTCTATCACATGATTAACTGATCTGTGACATTATCCATACAACTGGAATCAACATCCAATACATTAGATACTTTCTATTTCCAAAGATTCTGACCCTATATACATTTCCATTTCTTATTTCTATTGTCTGATTGAGGAAAACAGCAACCAATCACATTTTACACTATGCTTTAAAGAAACAGGTACAACATTGTTACTTGATTTATATATTGCCAACCCAACCGTTAGATTATATTCCTAACATAGCCATTCAAACCATTTCTCCCATACTGCATAGTATTCCGTATCATCCTTTCCCTTTAACTCTAATGCAAGTTTGTACATTTCTGCACAATCATAAATGTTTTGGATTACTAATCCCTCTGGTGGAATACTATCCGTCTTCCAATACTGTGCGAAAACCATCCTTGCCGCCGTTATTATATGTAACATCGGGTACTTTAAGTTTCTATTGTACTTCGCCTTAATTATCCCCAGGGAAACATTTCCGGTTTGAATTCTATTTGACATTTAGTTAACTCCTGCAACCAATTCTGTATTTTCAACCAATATCTTTTCGCTTCGGGCCATGGCCACCATGAATGATGGGACTGTGACTTTCATTTGGGTGGGGGAAACCCAGAAATCTTTCCGATTCGGGTTTTCCCAGATGGGCCAATAGGACATCTCTAATAAAATGGAACTTTGAGGAACTTCTAGCCTCAGAGTCTTCTTTCGTTGGGGGTGTTAGTTGGAACCCTGACACCAGCCTTCACTTATATATCTAAACTACTGCGATGAGCTATTTTGGAAGGTGGCCTGGAAGCCTCAGAGGGGCCCAAGATGCAGTGATCTGTCCACAAACCCGCTGGAAGAGATTTAGCATTGCAACCAGAGGTGAGTTGCTCCTGGTTCAGCCCGGTTCGGCCGAACTGGTAATGGCGGCCCACCTGCCCAGATGCTTCTGCACATAGGTGTGAGTGTGTGAGCACGCATGCAAGCACTAGCAAGCCGACAGCGGCAGTATTTGCAACCCACTTCTGATTGCAACTTATATGCTACAGTCCCCAGAGAGATGCAGGTTGCTTCCTGGTTCAGTCCAAGTGCGGTATATTACCATTAAAACATGACATTCCTTGGCTCTTGGATATTGATAACACAATCTGGCATCCACATAAGGAAACTTTCTGAGGTTCTGTGCATGAAATGAGGAGAGTGTAGGTCCAGCAATGTCCCTTCTTGCTGCACTCATACTTCTGAATCCTTTGCTTACAACACTACCTAAAGTCACAAATTCTATAGCAATAGCAATAGCAGTTAGACTTATATACCGCTTCATAGGGCTTTCAGCCCTCTCTAAGCGGTTTACAGAGTCAGCATATCGCCCCCACAGTCTGGGTCTTCATTTCACCCACCTCGGAAGGATGGAAGGCTGAGTCAACCTTGAGCCGGTGAGATTAGAACCGCTGAACTGCAGATAACAGTCAGCTGAAGTGGCCTGCGGTACTGCACCCTAACCACTGCGCCACCTCGGCTATGACTTTGAGTATTTGCTTTAAGTCTTTGTAGGAGATTTGAATATTCATGATGGATGCTATGTGCAGCTGATTTTGGCCCTTGTATTTTCCATATTTTTGTAGAGGATTCTGCTCACAAACCACAAAATAGATAAGTATGTCATAAATGAATAAAGACTGCATTGTCTGGTTTAAGTGAGAAGCAGAACATAAATGTTATTTGTTCCTTCCTTATTTAAGAATTCATTTTCTTTTCCCTTTCTCAGGATTAATTTATTTCCCGATGTAACACATCTATATGGTGCTATGGATTTTTCTCTGCATTAGCCCCAACTTTTAGAAGAGCTGGCAATTTTTGACTAGGCTACAAAGCCAATTCATCTGAATTTCACAGCAATGTGAGTTAGTGAACCGTGAATTGTGATTATGAAATAATTTGGTCGACCGACTTCATGGAACAGGAGGCAAACTGGATCTAGATAACCCTTAACCTAGCTTAGAAAGCCATATGAAGGCTGCATGGAACTGTATTGGCCAGGAAGCAGCTAAAACTGCATAGCTGTGCATGTATCTGAAGGTGGCATGACGTATATCTGTGACAGCGATGCAGAAAGGTAACATTGCCAAAGGACAGGGAAAGTGATGGGAAGAATGCTGTCTGTTATCTTGCTTTGCTTTGCTTGATAGCTACTTAGTCCTAAAGATGCTTTTTCAAGAGGCAACTGGACTTTTTTTTTGTTTTTCCTTGAAGATGTTTTGCTTCTCATCCAAGAAGCATCTTCAGTCCAGTTGTTCAGTTTTGAAGAACTGAACTGAAGAAGCCTGGGAAAAAAGGCCTGGCCCCAAACAGCCTACAGAGTTGCCCCTGCGTGGCCCCATGGGAGTCTGACAACCAATCAGAATACATTTCTTACACAGGAACAGGAAATAGAGAGGTGGGGCCAAACAGAGTATAAAACCAAGGAAGCCCCTTCTTCGCTCTCTTCTTCTTCACCCAACATGTGATTATCTTTTCTGTTCAGGACTCAAGCCATGTGGTCCTGTCCAACTTTAAACCATCTTTGCAATCAGCCTTCATGTCTCCAGTGTCTTTTTCCCCACTTGGAGCTGAACCCAGAAGGAAATTTCTTCCAACTGGACAACCACGATCTGGATGACTGAGAAGCTCCATAGACAAATGCACACAATTTTGGCCACCAAAATTCTATAAATGCAACAGCTTCGTGCCTCATCCGTGAACATTTCATCAACGATCTTTGCTCTGAAATAATTTCTGAAAGCCAATTCCTTGTTCCTAAATTGAGTGAGAAAACCGATACACAAAGGCAAAATTCTACTAGTACAATCTTAGGGAGGGCTGTGAGAAGAGAAGTTGGAATTGAAGCTGAGCCAATGCAGTTGTCCTGAGGGAAGGCAGATGACATTTTGTGAATGAGCCCTGTTCTTTGTGGCTATCGTTTTTCCTTTTCGCACTTCCCAAACACGTAGACAAAGTATTGGAGGTTTTTGGATTGGATTGAGAATCTCCGCAGACAGATAGCCACTTAGGGTCATCAATTTGCAAGACTAGCCACGGTACTCAGCCAACTTTAGATAGAAAGTGTGTGATCAGGTCAATACAATAGCAGAGTTGGAAGGGACCTTGGAGGTCTTCTAGTCCAACCCCCTGCCTAGGCAGGAAACCTTATACCGTTTCAGACAAATCGCTATCCAACATCTTCTTAAAGACTTCCAGTGTTGGGGCATTCACAACTTCTGGAGGCAAGTTGTTCCACTGATTAATTGTTCTAACTGTCAGGAAAATTTTCCTCGGTCCTAAGTTGCTTCTCTCCTTGATTAGTTTCCACCCATTGCTTCTTGTCCTGCCCTCAGATGCTTTGGAGAAGAGATTGACTCCCTTTTCTTTGTGGCAGCCCCTGATATATTGGAACACTGCTATCATGTTTCCCCTAGTCCTTCCTTCTATAAAACTAGACATATCCAGTTCCTGCAACTGTTCTTCATATGTTTTAGTCTCCAGCCCCCTAATCATCTTTGTTGCTCTTCTCTGCACTCTTTCCAGAGTCTCCACATCTTTTTTTACATTGTGGAGACCAGAACTGATGCAGTATTCCAAGTGTGGCCTTACCAAGGCATTATAAAGTGGTATTAACACGCCAAGGGATCTTGATTCTATCCCTCTGTTTATGCAGCCTAGAACTGTGTTGGCTTTTTTGGCAGCTGTTGCACACTGCTGGCTCAGATTTAAATGGTTGTCCACTAGGACTCCGATATCCCGCTCACAGTTACTACCATTGAGCATGTACCACATATACTGCACCTGTGCATTTTGTTTTTCTTACCAATATGGAGAACCTTACTTTTATCATCAATCTTAAATTGTTCAAGAGTTCCACTTTCCACTTTTGGCAATGCCTCCTCCATCTTTCTTGCCCTTGTCGTTGAATAAGCTACCATCCAGTTCGAGGCTCCAAAAAAAGTCTGCTCCTGCATTCGTCCTCCACGTTCCGTCCCTTGATTTGATCAGAAACAAGCTCAAACCTCATGGGCAGCTTGGCGATACCGGTAATTACACAGAGCATGGGGAAGAACAGAAAGCAGAACACGCATGATGGCAGGGGGCTCCCTTCTCCCCTGGCGCAGGAGCTGTTCAGTGTGTTTTCCCTCCACCAGCTGCTCCCTGCAGCTGTCACAAAAAGAACTGATGCAAAACCTTGTTAGGAGCTCCTTTAAATCTGTAAGCATGAATTCTTGGGGAAACTCATTGCAGGGGAATCTGACTGTATCCAAACAAATCCATTGCCAGAAAGCCGAGTGCAAGATTAATTAGTGTCTAATTGATGTCTTTGCAAGGATTTGTTTCTGACTGATTGTACCGAGGTGGCGCAGTGGTTAAAAGCAGCACTGCAAGCTACTTCAGCTGACTGCAGTTCAGCAGTTCAGCTGTTCAAATCCCACCAGGCTCAAGGTTGACTCAGCCTTCCATCCTTCCGAGGTGGGTAAAATGAGGACCCGGATTGTTGTTGGGGGCAATATGCTGACTCTATAAACCGCTTAGAGAGGGCTGAAAGCCCTATGAAGCGGTATATAAGTCTAACTATTGCTATTGTACCACCCACAATACGCAAATCCTGTGGACTGATTCTTGGTTTTCCTTTCCTCCTTTCCAGGGTTCAAAACCCGTACCTCTTTCGTTAAGTTTTGGTCACCACCTGACAAAAGAAAACGGTGTTGAGACTTTGGAAAAAGTTCAAAGAAGAGCAACTACGATGATTAAGGATCTGGAGCCCTTAAAACATATGAAGAACAGATGTAGGAATTGGGTATGGCCAGTCTAGAGAAAAAAAAGACTAGGAGTAACATGAGAACAGCACTCTAGTATTTGAGGGGCTGCCGTAAAGAAAAGAGTCAACCTGTACAATAGCACAGTTGGAAGGGACCTTGGAGGTCTTCTAGTCCAACCCACTGTCTAGGCAGAAAAATCTATACCCTTTCAGACAAATGGCTATCCAACATCGTCTTAAAGACTTCCAGTGTTGGGGCATTCACAACCTCTGTCTTCCAAATCACCAGAAGGCAAGACAAGAAGCAATGGATGGAGACTAATCAAGGCGAGAAGCAACTTGGAATTGAGGAGAAACTTCCTAACAACGAGAACAATTAACCGTTGGAACAGTTTGCCTTCCGAAGTTGTGGGTGCTTCATCACTGGAGGTTTTTAAGAAGAGACAGGACAGCCATCTCTCTGAAATAGCATAGGCTGGACTAGAAGACCTTCAAGGTCCCCCCCCCCCCCCGTGCATGCGTGCACGCCTCCCACCTCTCTGTGCACATGTGCACATCTTTTGCATGCACATCAGAGACCCGAAAATCAGCTGGCCAGTGGGAGGCACATGTCCATGCACGGTGCAGCTGAGCTGGGTGATGGCTTCCATGCCAGCAGAGAAGGCTCTGCAGGCCACCTGTTGCACGCTTGCCATGGGTTCGCCACCAGTAGGATATTACTGGCAAGAATAATGACCAGAGGATATGATGAAATACAATCAAAAATATAACAGCACTAATAAAATCAGAAAAGAATATACTGAACAGCGACACTTGTAGAAGCTAGAAATATATCCATAAAATATTAATATAGAACTAGCTCAAAACCTTTCACATATTATTAAATCTAGCCTTCTAGACCATTTCTTGCTCCATCTTCGTTTTGCTATAATATGTGATTTCAATACAACGATATTTATATAATATACTTCGAATCTTAATATTCTTTCCTTTAGGTGCCTCAGAGCTTAAGATTTAGACAGCAGCTAAAGAAGGAGGGAGCGGATATTGCAAGCTTTATAATTGTTTGACTTTTCTTCAAAATTAAATATAACATTGGAAATGAAATGAGAAAGTGAAGGAAGGACATACACCACGGAATTTTTTTTATAATGAATGTTTAGGCTTAAGATAAAATACTTGATATTAAAATCCCCATTGTGCTGTTGCATGGTGCAGGCATACATCTCTTCCCTGTGTATAGATAAGGACGTAGCGCATGCTTTTGAATAGGTTAATGAGAAAAATAAACAAATAGAAAACGTTTAGCAAATTTGAAATGATAAAAAAAGAGAAGGCCAAAAATAATAAAAATACAAAAGGAAAAAAGAAGCTGTTGAATTCCTGACTTCCCTGCTTTTATATATCTACTCATTTGCAATTATTTTTAATTAATTTATTATTAATTTGCAACGAATCTAGGGATGTGATGGCTCAGTGGATAAGACGCTGAGCTTGTTGATCAGAAGGTCGGCGGTTTAGCGGTTCGAATCCCTAGTGCTGCAAAATGCGATGAGCTCCTGTTACTTGTCCCAGCTTCTGCCAACCTAGCAGTTTGAAAGCACATAAAAAATGCAAGCTGAAAAATAGGAAAGGTAACAGCGTTCTGTATGCCTTTGGTGTTTAGCCATGCTGGCCACATGACCGCAGAGAAGTCTTCGGACAGTGCTAGCTCTTCAGCTTAGAAACTTAGATGAGCACCGCCCCCTAGAGTCAGGAATGACTTGAACACATGTGCAGGGGAACCTTTCCCTTTACCTAATTTGCAATATTTACAGGTATTTAAGCCCTCTTAAAAATCAATTACATGTACCATGCTGCATGGTGTATTGTATGTATGGGAATAATTCTTGCTTAGTTATACATCCGTTGTGTCTCTATACTATAGATTTTGCTACATATTCTCCAAGATATTTTTTTTAATGTCCCATTGCTGCTGTGCTTTTAAGAGCTGGTTGGCTTTTGAAGTAAAAAATCTTCTTTTTTTTGCAATGAGACAACCTTTTATCTTAATAGAAGGAATTTCTCAATAGGATTGATGACAGCTAAAAATCTGTAGAGATTCTCGGTTATCCAGATCATGCTAGTCCCAAAGGTGCTTTTTCTGGAGGCAACTGGACTTTCTTGTTTTTCTTTTTCTTTTGAAGACGTTTCACTTCTCATCCAAGAAGCTTCATCAGCTCTGACAAGATAGTGGGGAATTGAAGGATTGATATTCCTTGCAGACAGCTGGTCATTTGCATCCTTTTAGAGGGTCCTTGAAGCACTTGGAGGTTCATCTGTGTCCTTAGGGTCACCTGAGTGGTGCTCCTGGTTCTTGTAGTCTGTAATATTTCCCCCTCTGGGAATCCATTCCTACTCCCACACCATTCAAAGGGTGTTCATCCCAATATGCTACATTATAGTCAGTGGTGGGATTCAAATTTTTTACTACCGGTTCTGTGGGTATGGCTTGGTGGGCAGGGCAGGTGTAGGATACTGTAAAATCTCCATGCCCACCCCACTCCAGGGGAAGGCTACTGCAAAATCTCCATCTCCTCCTGATCAGCTGAGACAGGACGCAGAGAATAGATGAGGGTAGGGCCAGTCAGAGGTGGTATTTGCCATTTCTCCAAACTACTCAAAGTTTTTGCTAAGGGTTCTCCAGAACTGGTCAGAACCTGCTGAATACCACCTCTGATTATAGTATAGAATGGATTTCCAGCAAGGGTGAAATTCAGCAGGTTCTGACCAGTTCTGGAGAACCGGTAGCAGAAATTTTGAGTAGTTCGGAGAACCGGCAAATGCCACCTCTGGCTAGCCCCAGAGTGGGGTGGGAATGGAGATTTTGCAATATCCTTCCCCCAGGAGTGGAGGGGAGGAGGAATGGGGATTTTGCAGTATCCTTCTCCTGCCACGCCTACCAAGCCACGCCCACAGAACCAGTAGTAAAAAAATATTGAATTTCACCACTGATTTCCAGAGGAAAACCTTTGGGGCAATTGATGACAGCTTTTTTTGTTTTCAAAAAACCAAAACGAAAGAAAGTGCATGAGCATAATAATTGTTATGTTATGTCCTCCAACAGCTGTTCCCGAGGGGCTTCGTTTTAATTCCTTTTTAAAGTTGCCACATTTTCTGGCCTCCCTGAAAAAGTGTGGACTTTGACTCCTAGCATTCCTAAGAGCTGGCTGGGGAATTCTGGGAGTTGAAGTCCACACTTTAAAATTGCTGAGGTTGACAAACCTGTCCTAGATTCATTATGCATGACTTTCCTTCCATTATTGAGGCAGCAAAAGGAAAAAAAAGAAAGTTGGCATTCTTGGCACTCTTCTCTCCTGCTTAGCAGTATTCTGCTGCAGGAACGAGGCAGAAGACCAGCACTGTCCTTCCAAGTTTTAATGAAAGACAAATTAAAGAAGTCATTTGGTGGATTCCCCTGGCTTCATTTGCATTCTCACCAAGCATCACCAGCTAATTGGAAAAGCATCTACAAATTGCTTTCTGTAATGGGAGTTGCAGATGGAAGCGTGTTTTGAAAGGTAACTAGAGCAACAGGTACAGCCAGCAGTCAAAGCTCTCCTCTGCTTTTGCACAGGGGTGTTGTTATGAGGGGGTGGGGCATCCATGGGGAGATTGGCAATCAGACCCCTTTTGAGTATGGGTTTACTGCTGTTCCAGAATGACATTGTTGCAGTTTGTTGGAAGAAATGTCCTCCTGGGTTCAGTTCCAAGTGGGGAGAAAGACACTGGCAACATGGCGGCTGTTTGGAAAGAGGTTTGGAAAGAGGTTTGAGATCCTGGGGGAAAAAGGGGGATCATATGCCTTGAACATCTTGAAGAAAAACAGGGAGAGATGCTGAGAGAGCCTGAGTTTTATACCCCCTCTGGGGCCCCGCCTTGGAGCTTCCTGTTCCTGTGTAGGAAATGTATTCTGATTGGTGGTCAGACTCCCAGAGGGCGGGGGTCTTAGCTAACTTTGTAGACTGTCTGTCTTTTGAGTCCCAAGCTTGGTTGAGCTGTGGCTGGGTGATGATGTAATGAAAAGGGCTTTGGGATTCCTATTATGGCTCTGCCTGAAGGAGGTAGATCTTTGTTATGTAGAATAGACTGTCTCAGGCCTTAATGGCCCATTGACAAGGGTGTGGGGGGGATGAGTTTCTGCCTCCCTTTTAGGGGGAATATTCTGTCCTTTTAATATTTCCTAAAAAAAAATCTTTTTTCTAGGCTTCCTGTTACAGTAAAAAGCATATGCTTAGTCCCCCAAACCTTCTTTTTATTTCATAGGCTGTGAATTATGTTCATTCACAGCACGTAATAAGTCCCAAATAGTTGTAAAGAGTCCTACAATAGGCTGCCAAAGTTTTTCAGGATAAGGCTGATAAGCACCCACCTTTATCTTCCTTGAAACGCTGCCAAAGATTTAATCAGCAATTCGCTTGGTAAGGCCAAATGGAGTAAAGAGTCAAAATGGAGCTTCAGAATGTAATCCGACCAGCATGAACAAAGTTTTCTTTCTGCAAAGGCTCATGTGCCTTCGCTCCTCCTTTATGTCCTATGGGAGGGGCCAATCACCTCCAAGCCTTACTCCTGAGTCGTCCCTTCTGTCTCAACTGTTCTTGCCTTCTGGCAGCTCTGCGCATGCGCGCACTGGGAACAGGAGGAGCCTTTTCCTCTGCCTTGCTGATGTCCGACCCTGGAGGCTCCGGAGGCAGTGCATAACACCTAGATGGCCCTGGTCCCCTCTCTGCCTCCAATGCAGAACCCTCGTCCGAGCCTTCCCCAGACTCCGGGACTGGCCCATGTTCCTCCCCAACCTCCTTGCTGTCCAACTCTGCTCCCAACTACGCCTGCTGACAGCTGACCACAACACACATCTTAAAGTAACCAAGTTTGAAAAACACTGGTGTAGACCATGTTAAGCTAAAAGGATTAGTCCTTTTAATTCCATGAATAGAGTTCACTCCATTGAGTATCCTTCATGAAAGGCATCGTGGGGAATTATTCTGTTTCTCTCTATTACAAAAGAAAAAGAAAAATCACCCTTGTTCCAGTTCCTAATCCTATTCCTCTATGCTTCTCCACCCCTATTCTTTAATGAGGTCCTTTTATTTTTCTAAACATAAGAATATACTTTTCATGCGCTTGTCAAAAGACCTTGAGGTTCTGCCAGAACAAACCATTTCTTGACGCTAAAAAACCCTGACACTTTAATTAACTTCTATTACCAGATATTCCATCTGTCCAGTTTGATTTGATAGCAGAATCAAAATTGCCACCAAAAGCCTGGCTTTTAAATAACTTTTAAAAAAAACAACACAGCGAAGTGGCAAGAATTTTTTTTTTAAAAAAGGGAAATCTTATTAAGAGAAAGCGATAGCAGAGAAGGTGAAAGACAAAAACCTTTGGGAACTGAGTTGGATTTGGGGAACGGGAAGATAATTAACAATGCCTGAAGACATCAGGAAGAAGAACAACAGAGGGGAATAATAAAAGCCATTTTATTTCACCGTTTTATTTGGCATTCGTATAACAGCAGTTATCAGAGAAAAATGTTTTGTTACTGATGCTATGCTATTAAAAAATACTTTTTGAAAAAAAAACATTTACCAAGTTGGAAGTAGTAGTTTGAAAGAGTTGCATTTTATTTTTATTTTTTCAAAAATCGTGTTAAGAAATTCCTTGCCGGTTTGCATTAAGCGGCGCAAATGAAAATAGATTGTGCTTGTTCCACCAGAATTTTGCCCTCTAGTGGAGTTGAAAATAGGCTGCGATTGAATAAATGAGATTCTCCACCCTCTGTTGTTGGTTAGCCTTGCCCCACCAACCAACTTCATTTCCAAATATACATTTTCCAATTGCTTTCAAAACCTATTTGCAATCTTAAATAGACAGGTAGAAGCATAATGGAAATTTATCATAAGCATTCATTTATTGTTTTTGGTTGGGAAGTCGTGTCTGACCCATCGTGACCCCATGGACAACGTTCCTCCAGCCCTTCCTGTCCTTTACCATCCTCTGGAGTCCATTTAAGCTCACACCAACTGCTTCAGTGACTCCATCCAGCCACCTCATTCTCTGTCGTCCCCTTCTTCTTTTGCCCTCAATCTTTCCCAGCATGAGGCTCTTCTCCAGGGAGTCCTTCCTTCTCATTAGGTGGCCAAAGTATTTGAGTTTCATCTTCAGGATCTGGCCTTCTAAAGAGCAGTCAGGGTTGATCTGCTCTAGGACTGACCTGTTTGATCGCCTTGCAGTCCAAGGGACTCGCAGGAGTCTTCTCCAGCATCACAGTTCAAAGGCCTCAATTCTTGGGCGCTCAGCCTTCCTTATGGTCCAACTTTCACAGCCATACATTGCAACTGGGAAAACCATAACCTGACTAAACACACCTTGTTGTCAGGATGATGTCTCTGCTTTTTAGTAGACAGCATACTAAAAAAAAAGCATCCGTTGAGCAGTCCCAAATCCATAGACTCCACAATAAAAGATCCCTAGAGATTGTTAGTATCCCAGAAACTGTCTATTTGTCAAATCTAAAAGGAGCACAAGGAAACCTTGCCGGATCAAACAAATTCAGCCTTCTCTTACAATGAGTAAGGTAAGGAGCCCATAAGTAGGTCATTGAAATAAGTGCCACCTGCTACCCAAGTTCTTCAGCAAAAGGCATATGGTGTTCACTATTAGAATTAATATCTAGCTATCAAGGTTTCTAATAACAGAATAACAGAGTTGGAAGGGACCTTAGAGTTCCCTCCCCTCTCGACTTGTATGGTTGTGTGACTCTTGCTTATTTTAATTATCTGTATTTCGTTTTATGTTACCCTTTTCCCCCTTTTGAATTGTTCACCGCCCTGAGTCCTCTTGGAGAAGGGTGGCATACAAATAATAAAATTCTATTCTATTCTATTCTAACCCACCCCTGGATTTACACCAATCCAGACAAGTGGCTGCCCAGTCTCTTCTTTAAGGCCTCCAGTGATGGAGCATCAAAGACTTCTGAAGGTAAGCTATTCCACTGGTTAATTGTTCTCACTCACTGTTGGGAAATCTCTCCTTAGTTCTAAGTTGCTTGTCTTCTTGATTAGTTTCCATCCATTATTTTGTTGGAAGAAATGTCCATCTGGGTTCAGTTCAGAGGTGGGTTCCTACCGGTTCGAACCAGTTCAGCCGAGTAGGTAGTAACTCAGCTGGCCATACCCCAAACCGGTTCTATCGCCGGCACTGTAGGTGCTGCCATAGGCGCCGCCATCTTGTTTTCTTAACCTACTGCGCATGCGCACACCCGAAGCGCGTCCGGCAGTGGAAGAAGCCGGAACCCACTTCTGGTTCAGTTCCAAGTGGGGAGAAAGACACTGGAAACAATGGTGGTTGTTTGGAAAGATGGTTTAATGGCGAACAGGACCACATGGCTTGAGGTCCTGGGCAAAAAGGCACATGGAGAGAGAGAGAGAGAGGGAGGGAGGGAGGGAGGGAGGGAGAGGGAGAGGGAGAGGGAGAGGGAGAGAGAGAGAGAGAGAGAGAGAGAGAGAGAGAGAGAGAGAGAGAGAGAGAGAGAGAGAGAGAGAGAGAGAGAGAGAGAGTGTTTTATACCCTCTGTTGGGATTTGAATTTGAGCTTGTATTCTGATTGGTTGTCAGACTCCCATGGGGGCCATGCAGGGGTATCGTTCTAGGTTGTGTTTTTCAGTCCAAAGCTTGGTTGAGCCTTGCTGGCTGATGGTGTAATGAAAGGGCTTTGGGATTCCTATTATGGCTCCATCTGAAGGAGGTAGATCTTTAAATGTGTTTTTATTTTCCATTTCATTTTCGTACAGTCACATATATACTGTGCATAACCGGGGCCATATAACATTAAACAATAAACACAGCCATTCCTCTTGTCGACAATACCCCAAAAAATAGAAACCCAATGTACCTCTTCGACCCTCCATACACCCTTTCTTTCGCCCCCCTCCAACTTCCCTTCTTCCCTGGAGGTAGATCTTTGTTATGTAGAAGAGACTGGCCCAGGCCTTAATGGCCCATTGACAAAGTTGGGAGGGTGGACTTAATTTCTGCCTCCCTTTTAGGGGAAATATTCTGCCCTTTTAATATTTCCTAAAATACTTCATTTTTCTAGGAGAGAGGGTGGGGGCTAACTTCCTACAGTTTCTTGTATTGCCTTCTGGTGCTTGGGGGGGAAAGATAACTCCCCTCTCCTGTTAGCCTAATACTCCACTGAAGCTTATCTTCCACACCTATACCTAACACTAAGGGTGGTTTTTAAAATAAACATCAATTAAACAATGCAAACAAACCAGTCACTGGTCTAAAACAATATGTAAACCGGGGGTGAAATTCAGCAGATTCTAACAGGTTCTGGAGAACCGGTAGCGGAAATTTTGATTAGTTTGGAGAACTGGCAAATACCACCTCTTCCTGGCCCAAGAGAGGGGTGGGAATTGAGATTTGCAGTATCCTTCCCTTGGAGTGGGAATGGAATGGGTATTTTGCCATATCCCTCCTCCAGGAGTGGAGAGGGAATGGAGATTTTGCAGTATCCTTCCTTTGGAGTGGGTAGGGAATGGGGATTTTGCAGTATCCTTCCCTTGGAGTGGGGAGGGAATGGAGATTTTGCAATATTGTCCCCCAGGAGTGGGGAGGGAATGGAGATTTTGCAGTATCCTTCCCCCAGGAGTGGGGAGGGAATGGGGATTTTGCAATAATCCTCCCCCAGGAGTTGGGTGGGAATGGGGATTTTGCAATATCCCTACTCCAGGAGTGGGGAGGGAATGGAGATTTTGCAGTATCCTTCCCCCAGGAGTGGGGAGGGAATGGGGATTTTGCAATATTCCTCCCCCAGGAGTTGGGTGGGAATGGGGATTTTGCAATATCCCTACTCCAGGAGTGGGGAGGGAATGGGGATTTTGCAGTATCCTTCCCCTGCCACGCCCACCAAGCCACGTCCACAGAACCGATAGTAAAAAAAAATTGAATTGTAGGGAAGCTTCTAGCTTTGTTTACAGTCGGAGGAAGACAAAATCTGGATACTTTGCATCCAAAATGAAGCATCTCTGTCAGCTAACCTTCAGTGGAACTTATTTCCACCCTAATTCCCACATTATTCCCAAAACATGGTTTGGTTTGATATGCTCTGTTGAATGTGCCACAATGGCTACATTGCAACATCGTATTAAGCTATAACTTTCGTCTTTATATCAAAAAGATGTACTCGGTACGGTAAGCCAAATTAAAAAAAAATCATGATGTACAATCTAGACAAGGTTACTCATAGAATCATAGGCTCAGTTCTTTTAAAGGAGCCATTTTGGAAAAAAAGTCCACTTGTTTGTGCTAGTTTTTATCTTATTGTTTAAAAAAATACAAATTGTGTGTGTGATATTTAATACTGTAAGTCACCCAGAATTACTGTGTGGGAAGATGAATGGCCAATAGATTTTATAAATTTTATATATAAAATATCGTTTTCAATTTTATTTCTTCTGGGGAATTTTAATTCTGTCTTTCCTAGTAATTAACCTCTATCTTCCATCAAGGTAAAGGAAAATGTTCCCCTCGCACATACGTGCTAGTCGTTCCCAACTCTAGGGGACGATGCTCATCTGTTTTAAAGCTGAAGAGCCAGTGCTGTCCGAAGACGTCTCCGTGGTCATGTGGCTGGCACGACTACATGCTGAAGGTGCACGGTGTGCTGTTACCTTCTCACCAAAGGTGGTCCCTATTTTTCCTACTTGCATTTTTACATGCTTTTGAACTGTTAGGTTGGCAGAAACTGGGACAAGTAACGGGAGCTCACTCTGTTACGCGGCACTAGGGATTCGAACCGCCGATCTGCTGACCTTTCTGAACAACAAGCTCAGCGTCTTAGCCATTGAGCCACTCTGTCCCCTTATTAGACAAAAATCTCTATGCTTTGCCTCAAAATTTAAGTTTTAGTTGCTCCAACTTCTTTTCCCATTAATTCTATATTCAAGAGTTTTGACCTAATTTTGGAATCGCTTTCCTTATATTTTCTGTGGGTGGTGGTAATGTCTGTTGTTACGATAGATGTGTTTTAAATATATTATTTCTACCTGAAAATTAGAAGACCTGAACTTGTGAAAGGTGACAATTCAAAACAAGCTTCAGCTTGTGGAGGAAAAGAGCCATTAATTCTTCATATCATTCAGGGAATAAAATTGAAAATGACCTTCAATAGAACAAAAGTATGTTTATGCATAGGTAAAGGTAAAGGTTCCCCTCACACATATGAGCTAGTCGTTCCTGACTCTAGGGGGCGGTGCTCATCTCCGCTTCAAAGCCAAAGACTGTCTGAAGAAGTCTCCGTGGCCATGTGGCTGGCATGACTAACCACCAAAGGCGCACAGAACGCCGTTACCTTCCTACCAAAGGTGGTTCCTATTTTTCTACTTACATTTTTACATGCTTTCGAACTGATAGGTTGGCAGAAGCTGGGACAAGTAACGGGAGCTCATTCCATTATGCAGCTCTAGGGATTCGAACCACTGAACTGTCGACCTTTCTGATTGACAAGCTCAGTGTCTTAACCACTGAGCCACAGGGTCCCTATATTTATTTATACACCAGAGGTGGGTTCCTACTGGTTCGGACTGGTTTGGCCGAATAGGTAGTAACTTGGCGGCCTGGGTCACTGGAACTGGCAGCGACTCAGGCCTGCCACGCCCCTGAACCGGTTCTCCTACAATGGCGCCATCTTGTTTTATGGTTCTGCGCATATGCACAACAATTTTCATTGAAATCCCCCCCCCCCATTTTTAAAGGTTTTGCGCATGCACAGACCTTTTTATTTGCAAATGCGCACACGTGCGAAATGAGTGCACACAAACACACAAAATTTTGGCACGCACCAAACTGACAGTAATGCCGGCAGCAACCCACCCCTGGTATACACCATCCCTATGTAGATATACACACATATACAGACTGCCTTTCTGGAAGTTGCAATAGTTCTCCAGGTTTTTTCGAAATCCAAACAGGTACACTACAATTAATTTAATTAGAGAGAAAGGGCTGTTGTTCACCCAATTTGACATCTGCTTCTGCCCACAGTTTTAATGAGAGCCAGCTTGTTTTGAGGCTGGGACTCTTTAGAAATATCACCACTTCATAAGGCGCTGACGCAACTGTGCTGGTTTTTGCCTTTTTTACAAAAAACACAATCGGATCTCTTCCCTCTGGAGAGTCTTGATGTTATTAACCGGCTGGGCTCTCAAACTTCCTGAACAATTGAGAAAATGCACAAGATTATTTTAGTCTCTGCCAGTGCCGGCGGGGGAATTCTGGGAGCTGCAATCCAGACATCTTAAAGTTGCCAGGGTTGAGAAAATCTGGTTTAGAAGGTAGCTGTAGAGTAAGATAGGAAATAGTTTACATCTAGAATAGTCAACTTCATCCATTACACCTCCTTGAAAACAAAAAATCAGTATACACATGGCAGAGGGTGCAAGGCATGTATGAAAATGAAATTATGTTAGTAAAAGGGATTAGAATTTGTGTTTATGGGGACTTGTTAAATTATTTTCAGGGGATTGATTCGACCCAAAGCCTTAACATCTCTCTCTCTCCCTCTCTCCCTCTCTCTCTCTCTCTCTCTCTCATTCTCTAATTCTTTCTCTCTCTCTGTCTCTCTCCCTCTCCCTCTCCCCCCTCTCTCATTCTCTCTCCCTCCCTTCCTCTCCCTCCCTCTCCCTCCCTCTCCCTCCCCCCCTCTCTCTTTCTTTCTTGGGGGAAATCATGTCTCTGCATTTCAATTGTTTGTCACTGATCATTAAAGAGATAATAAATCGATTGCTGAAGATAGCAATAGTGATAGTGATAGCACTTAGACATATATCACTTTACAGTGCTTTTACAGCCCTCTCTAAGCAGTTTACAGAGTCGGCATATTGCGGCCAACAATCTGGGTCCTCATTTTACCCACGTCGGAAGGATGGAAGGCTGAGTCAACCTTGAGCCTGGTGAGATTTGAACTGCCAAATTGCAGCCGACTGCCAGTCAGCAGAAGTAGCCTGCAGTACTGCACTCTAACCACTGCGCCATTGTGGCTCAAGATAAATACATTTGTTTTTATTAGCTCACCAGATTGGAGACCACTGAGAACCAGATGCCAGGCTCAGCTTTAATATCCATTCATGCATCCACTGATTATATATGTCTTTCTCCTTTCCTTAAAATATTTTGACCATGAGACATTACTTAAAAAAAAATACTTGTCTCTTTAACTTCTGGTTTCTGTTCCCAGTTAAGTTCCCTAGCCTCTGCATTTATGATGGTGGTACTGCTTCTGCATATTTGTTTGTTTATGGCCTTCAAGTCCATCTTGACTCCTGGCAGATTCCTGGACATATCCCTGATGTTTTCTTGGCACCATTTTTGGACAAGGAGAGAGAGACTTCATGTCTCAAGCAGGTTTATAGTTTAGTTATTCACTTTGTAGACCGGTGCCTTTAACAAGACACCAGAATGGCTCTCTATAATGGTACGGTAAAGTTAAAGGTTCCCCTTGCACATATGTGCTAGCCATTCCCTACTCTAGGGGGCAGTGTTCATCTCCGTTTCTAAGCCAAAGAACCAGCGCTATCCGAAAATGTCTCCGTGGTCATGTGGCAGGCATGAATAAACACCGAAGGCACATGGAGCACTGTTACTTTCCCACCAGTGGTGGGATTCAAATAATTTAACAACCGGTTCTCTATCCTAATGACTATCTGGGTCGGTGGGGCTCAGTGGTCATGTGACTGGGTGGGCGTGGACAACTCAAGGTCACTCAGGTCGATGGGCGTGTCTCCTTAGCTGTTACAATGTAATAAGGGTTAACCGGAGAGGGAGTTTCTGTAAGCAGGTCAATAAAGATTAGGCTAGAAACAACACTAGAATGTTTCCTTCCTGCCTTCCTTACAGGATTAGCCCTGTAAAGTGGGAAAAAACAAAACGAGATTTCTTCCAACAATCGGTTCTCTGAATTACTTAGAAAGTTACCAACCGGTTCTCCCGAATAGGTGCGAACTGGCTGAATCCCACCACTGCTTCCCACCAAAGTGATCCCTATTTTTCTACTTGCATTTTTCATGCTTTCGAACTGCTAGGTTGGCAGAAGCTGGGACAAGTAATGGGAGCTCACTCCGTTCTGCGGCGCTAGGGATTCGAACCTCCGAACTGCCAACCTTTCTGATTGATAAGCTCAATGTCTTAGCCACTGAGCCACTGTGTCCCTCCTCTATAATGGTATTTCTATTATATAAATGCATCTAAATTTTCATATGTTGTACAGCTTACTAATCTTTTATTTCAGACCCCGAATCCTGACCATGTATAATACTTGAATAACCAAATCCCATAATCCCATACAATACAAGTTGTTGAAACAGAAATCATTGGCTAGCATATTTGTTCAGATAAACAAAGTAAGTCAAAAATACCAATTTTATTATTTTTTGACCATCACTGAAGTCATAAAGAGAATAATGGCTGAAAGAGCCATAAGTCCCCCTTTTTTCAATGCTGTTGTAACTTTGAATGGTCACTAAATGAACTGTTATTAAGTCAAGGATTACCTGTACACCCTTCTTAAGTTTTTGCACTCTGTAGACCTCCACAAAATAGCCAATTTTTTCACAAAAACGGGCCCGTTTTCTTTGCAAAAATGGGCCCGTTTTTTTGTCAAAAAAAGGGCATGCATAGCCTTTAGAAAGCTTATAGAGTGCTCCTGGGGGCTGGTGAGGGGCAAATAACTACTTCAGCTTCAACCATAACAATACACAAGCACACAATAGATACAAATGTAAGGTAAACTACTCCAAACTCGATTGCAGAAAATACGACTTCAGCAAGGGTGGGTTCCTGCCAGTTCTAACCTCTTCTATAGAAGAGGTTCCACAAATCTACTGTGCCGTTTAGAACTGGTTCCAGCTCCCTCCCCCCGCCCATCCGCACCACATTTGCTCCGCCCACCGCTCACTGATTGGCTGGCTCACCAATCGCCCCGCCCACCTCTAAAATTCCTATCTAAACCTTAAAGTCTTAAAGCTGTCAAGTTTGAACATCCCTGGGTTTTTTTTCTAAAGGGTTAGGGGTGCAAGGGTCTTGTAACTTGACAGCTTTAAGACTTGCGTGCTTCAAATGCCAGAGTTCCTGAGCCAGCATGACTGGAAGAGGAATTCTGGGAATTGAAGTCCACAAGTCTTAAAGCTGTCAAGTTTGAATACCCCTGGGTTTTTTTTTCTAAAGGGCTAGGAATGTAACTTGACAGCTTTAAGAGAGACCGCCTCCTGCCAATCTTTTTTGAGAGACCGCCTCCTGCCAATTACCTCCCTTTGACCTATTAGATCGCACAGATTAGGCCTCCTCCGAGTTCCATCCGCCAGTCAGTGCCGACTGGCGACTACACGGAGGAGGGCCTTCTCTGTAGCAGCTCCGACCCTTTGGAACGATCTCCCCATGGAGATTCGTACCCTCACCACCGTCCAGACCTTCCGCACAGCCCTTAAGATCTGGCTATCCCGTCAGGCCTGGGGATAAGGATTACGCCGCCCCACCCGAATGTTGAATGACTGTTGTGTTTTATTGTTATTATTTTGTTTATTCACGTATTGTGTTATATTGTCTTGCACTCCCCTTCCCATGAATTGTAAGCCGCCCTGAGTCCCCTCAGGGAAAAGGGCGGCCTATAAATAATAAACAATTCAATTCAATTCAATTCAATTCAAATTAAGACTTATGTGCTTCAAATGCAAGAGTTTCTGAGCCAAGATTTTGGTTGCTAAGCAAGAGTGTTGTTAAGTGAGTTTCACCACATTTTACAAGTTGGCCACGCCCACCCAGTCACATGACTGCCAAGCCACTCCCACTTGGTCAGATGGCTGGAAAGCCACTCCCACCCAGTCACATGGCCAGCAAGCCACTCCCACAAAGTAGGTCACACCTACAAAAGAGGTTCTAAAAAAATTTGAAACCCACCACTGGACTTCAGCAACAGAGGGGTCAGTGCCTGGAATGCACTACCTGACTCTGTGGTTTCTTCCCCAAACCCCCAACACTTTAACCTTAGACTGTCTACTGTCAACCTCACCCCATTCCTAAGAGGTCTGTAAGGGTGTGTGCATAAGCGCACCAGCATGCCTATTGTACCTGTCCTAATGTTCCCTTTATTCATATCCATTTCATGTATTCAGAATCATGTTTATACTTATATATGTTATCTAATACATGCTTGATGAAATGAATGAATGAATGAATGAATGAATGAATGAATGAATGAATGAATGAATGAATGAATAAATAAATAAATAAATAACCCAAGTTGACCTTTTATAGACATCAATCTTGTGAAGGTACCTCCAAAAGCTAAACTGGGTGTCTTGGGAATAGAGGGGAATTGCAGCTGATGCATGATAAGGAAAAATTCACACTCCTGCTCATAATGTGAAGCACATTTTATTAGCCAACGCAAGGACATTTGGTGATGACTCAGCAAAGGAGGATTGTATCTGCTGGCTTCAACATATTCTTGGTTCAGTTTGACTTGAGGCTCAGATCAATCTGAATATGGGAGCTAGCTCTGTGTTAATAAGAGAAACATACATTATTTGTCTGGATCCATAGAGAGAAAGATATTTCTAAGACTTGATGGACATTGTTTGCTGATCCTACAGTAAAGAAGGTAATAGTATATTTGCCCATTTATCACAATGTCTTCATTAACCCAGAAAAAGGCAGTCTTATTTTAGGCCAGCCAGACAGCTACAGAAGACACTTATTGAGAGATTTACTGAGTCATTACCTTGGATGTAGGTTTAAATTAAATTTACAGCCGTGGTAAATGGTTTCAAGGCTCCAGACCTACAGTTCCTGCTCTAAATCATAGGAGATGGGTTCCCCAGTGAGTTTATTTGATCAGAATATCAGAAGTTTCTTTCTTTCTCTTAATCAGAATAGTAACTAAGGATATACAGCAAGGGTGGCTTCTGTTACTTCTGGTTCACTCAGGGATGCATGCATGCACGCTTAAAGCGTGCCATGCACACATGCGCAGTAGTAAAAAATTGCTTCTGCGCATGCACAGATCTAAAAAACAAGATGGTGGTGCCTACGGCGCTGCAGATAGAACCAGTTTGAGGGCGTGGCCAGCCGAGTTACTACCTACTCGGCCAAACCAGTCCAAACCGGTAGGAACTTACTTACTTATGCAGCTGTGGTAGGATTCAAAAAATATTTGTATTGGTTCTGTGGGCATGGCTTTGTGGGTGTGGCTTTGTGGGCATGGCAGGAGAAGGATACTGCAAAATCCCCATTCCCTCACCACCCCACTAACCTCCTTTCCAGCTCCCTTCTCCTGATCAGAGCAACAAAACAAGATCAGCTGGGAGGCTGGAAGGCAGCAGGGGCAGGGCCAGCCTATTTGCCTGGTTCTCTGAACTACTCAAAATTTCCTCTACCAGTTCTCCAGAACCTGTCGGAACTGGCTAAATACCACCTCTGATGTGCAGAATGACTCCAGTCCTATTCAAATCGTTGCGTTCAATTTTTGGATTAAACATGGATTTGATTCAGTTATTCAAATGACTTGGGGAGATCATTTGTATTGGAAAAAGAAATTCAATTGTTTGATCAAGTTGCATTTCACTCTAGGTCGAATCTTTGGATTTGGACTTTGGATTTAAAGGGAGAGAGACTTTTGGGGCCAGATAGAGTTACTCAGGTAGCATCTGGTGGAGCAGTGGTTAGAATGCAGTACTGCAGGATAATTCTGCTAACTGGCAGCAGTTTGGCAGTTCAATTCTCAACAGGCTCAAGGTTGACTCAGCCTTCCATCCTTCTGAGGTCAGTAAAATGAAGACCCAGATTGTTGGAGACAATATGCTGACTCTGTAAACCAGTGGTGAAATTCATTTTTTTTTTACTACCATTTCTGTGGGTGTGGCTTGTTGGGTGTGGCAGGGGAAGGACACTGCAAAATCTCCATTCCTACCCTACTCCTGGGGGAAGGATACTACAAAATCTCCTTTCACACCCCACTCTGGGGCCAGCCAGGTGGTATTTTCCAGTTGTCCGAACTACTCAAAATTTCCACTACCGGTTCTCCAGAACCTGTTAAATTTCACCCCTGCTGTATAATGCTTAGAGAGGGCTGTAGACCACTATGAAGTAATATAGTTAGAGTTTAGAGTTTTATTTCATTTGTATGCCGCCCTTTTCCCTAAGGGGACTCAGGGCGGCTCACAACTCAAACAAGGGAAAGGGGGATACAGACAGTTTAACAACAACACAGAACAATACATAATTAAAAGCACAACAATCATACCATTCGAGATAGGGGCAGCGATTCTTTAGCCCCAGGCCTGTCGGAACAGCCAGGTTTTAAGGGCTATGCGGAAGGCCTGGAGGGTGGTGAGGGTCCGAATCTCCACGGGGAGTTCGTTCCAGAGGGTCGGAGCAGCCACAGAGAAGGCTCTCCTCCGAGTAGTCGCCAGTCGACACTGGCCGGCGGATGGAATTCGGAGGAGGCCTAGTCTGTGGGATCTAATCGGTCTGGTGGAGGTAATTGGCAGCAGGCGGTCTCTCAAGTACCCAGGTCCAATACCATGAAGGGTATTGTCTAAGAGCTATTGCTATGTATCAAGCATCTTTTTAAAGCAGATGCCTTTTTCTCAGCTTGGTATGGCTGCTCCACAATTGTAGTACAAACAGAAAAAATAGTCAGATTTAATATAAGGAATTGCCAGCAGATATTCTGGAGCAATTTTTCCCCTTTGAAACCCCACATGATCCTGATAGTTAATACTGACCACATGCATCTTAAGAGCACAGCAACCTAAAGAATAGTAAGAAGCACTTTTGTGTCCAAGCTGGGTAAAAGCCACCAGTCAGGGAATTTGGAGTGGGTGTCCATTTATCCATCAATCAAGTGGGCTTTTGTTTGGGGGCAGAGATGGGGTGGTTGTCAGCATCCAATTCACTGAATTAAACATTCCTTAAGTGCAATCCACTGCATAATTCCTTTGATAGCTGGCAAACTTTCCTAACATTTGGCTGACACCTACATGCCAGTAATTTAAACCTTAAAATCTTGTCCTTGGTGTATCAAGCAAATAACAGTTAAGAGAACAATTATGTCTATTGCCTTTCACATCTCCGACAGCTGTCAACCTACTTCCTCCTTAGAATATCTCTGATTTAATTGCAAGTGAAAGAAGTTGGCTGTGGCATTTCCTAAAGCTGCTTCCAAGATACCAACCCACTACATGTGGTTGCAGCTAGAATTCCTTGCTCTTGCTAGCTTCTCTCTCTCGGGGATAATAACACTGAGTCTCTTTTTCCCATTCAGTGGGGAAATAGATGAGAATGGTGCATTGACAGATAAGTGCAAGCTCTAGTGATCTTCCATCTTTTATGCAACTATTTATAGCTTCCCTGGTATCAACGTCTCTACTCCCTAATCCTTCACAAGGCACTTTGGAACTGAACTGCAAGAAGCTTCATTTCAGTTAATACTGATATGCTGAAAACAAGCAGAGTGTCAGCATTCCAATTATCATCCAGAATTAAATCAGAGTTCAAGGCATAGCTTTCATCAAAGTTCCAATTTAATAAGAGAGAGATGTTGGTACAAACTGTGGAAACCCAAATGTGAAAGCTTCCTGGGTTTCCACCCAGTTGAAAGTTGATGATCTTGTCTCCAAACCCACCCAAGTTCATCACATGATCCAATCTTCCTCTGCCACGCTGGCATTTCCACCCATCTAGTTCCAGTCAGGTGCAGAGGTGCAGAGACAAAGAATGGCCTTGATTTCTAGAAAGGAATTTTTTTTATTTTGAAAACAACCACATTCTACTCCTTACTATTCCTCCCTCCCAATTCCCCACTAATGAACAGCATAGTAAAGAAAGAGAGAGAGAGAGTCTAGCAGGCGAAAGATCCTAAAAGGAATATAACTGCAGGCCTGACACAGAGATCACCAGAAGCGAATCAGAGATCCTTTCCAGAGGAGGTATTCAGCCGGTTTGGACCGGTTATGATGAACTGGTAGCGGAAAGTATGAGTAAGTTTAGGTTTATTGGATTTATATGCCGCCCTTCTCCCAAGGATTCAGAGCGGCGTACAACATAGTTTGAGTAGTTGAGTAGTTTGAGTAGTTTGGAGAACCAGCAAATACCACCTCTGGCTGGCCCCGCCCTCCTGCCCCCACTATTTCCTGTCCTATATTCCCTTGTTTTTTTTAGCTCAGCTGCTCTGTGTAGCAGAGCAGATTGCTGTGCCTCAGCTGAGCTAATCAACAACTCAGCTCACCAGCGCTGACACCAAGGGAGGTCTTTGAGTGCTGCACGTGCACGCAAAGCTCATGTTAGGCACACACGTGTGTGTGTGTGTGTGTGTGTGTGTGTGAAGCATGCTCTCATAGAAATGGTAGAAAAAGATTTGGAATCCCACCACTGATCCTTTCACTGGTCAATAGGAAAAAAGATCACGATTCAATCAGGGCTTTGACCAAATGTCTTCTCATTTCTCCTCCATGCTAGTAAAACAAGTTCCTAGTCCTCTCCTCTCTCTTCCCTATCCCACCCCTGTCACTATGATGGGAAGCTATGCTAGGAAAGGTTCCAAGCTAGTCTGTAATGATTCTCAGTCATCCAGGTCCTGGTTGTCCCAAAGGTGCTTTTTCAGGAGGCAACTGAATTTTTTGGGTTTTTTTTTTTGTATTTTGAAGACATTTCGCCTCTCATCCAAGAAGCTTCTTCAGTTGCTGCCAATTACCTCCCACAGACCCGTTAGATCGCACAGGGTCGGCCTCCTCCGGGTTCCATCTACCAGCCAATGCCATCTGGCTACCACCCGGGGGAGGGCCTTCTCTGTTGCAGCTCCGGCCCTTTGGAATGAACTCCCCGCGGAGATTCGGACCCTCACCCCTCTCCAGGCCTTCCGGAAAGCCGTCAAAACCTGGCTGTGCCGGCAGGCCTGGGGTTGATGAGTTCCCCTCCCCTCTCGACTTGTATGGCTGTATGACTCTTGTGTATTTTAATTACGTGTATTGTGTTTGTATCCCCTTTTCTCCTTTTGAGTTGTTCGCTGCCCTGAGTCCCTCCCGGAGAAGGGCGGCATACAAATAAATTAAATCTACAATCTACAATCTAGTTTTGACAGGATAGTGGAGAATGGAAGGATTTATATTCTGAGCCGAGGAAGCTTCCTGGATGAGAAGCGAAACATCTTCAAAAGAACAAACAAGAAAGTCCAGTTGTCTCCTGAAAAAGCAGTTTTGAGACCTGGATGACTGAGAATATTTACAGACTTTTAGCTATACAATTTGGGATGAGCACCCTTTGAATGGTTTGGGAGTAGGAATGGATTACCAGAGGGGAAAAAATTACAGACTACAGGAACCAGGAGCAGTAACTCAGGTGACTCTGAGGACCCAGATAAGCCTCCAAGTGCTTCAAGGACCCTCTAAAAGGATGCAAATGACCAGCTGTCTGCAAGGAATAGAAATCCTTCAATTCCCCACTAACTTGTCAGAGCTGATGAAGCTCCTTGAATGAGAAGTGAAATGTCTTCAACAGAAAAAAAAACCAAGAAAGTCCAGTTGCCACCTGAAAAAGCAACTTTAAAATTTCCAAGCCAGTCCTTGCTATATTAACAATCCGCAAAGGATGAAATGCTACCATGCCAGTAGAGTGAGGTTGGTAGGCCAAGAATTGAGTAAACTATAAATGCTCACAGATCAGAAAACAGGTGACCCATAAGCTCTGGAAAGCTTAGGCTCTGCAAAAGAAACATTTATCCTCAGGTTTCAAATAAGCTACTTAGGTGGAGCTACTTAGGTGGCGGTTTAAAAAAAAACCAGCTTCGTATAAAATATACAGCCCATTTTGTGTGCTCACAGAAGCCAGGGGTGGGTTCCTGCCAGTTCTAACCTCTTCTATAGAAGAGGTTCCACAAATCTACAGTGCCGTTTAGAACCGGTTCCAGCTCCCTCCCCCCACCCGTCTGCACATCATCAAGATGAAGAGCGAGAGGAGGAATTCTGGGAGTTGAAGTCCACAACTCTTAAAGCTGTCAAGTTTGAACACCCCTGGGGGTTTTTTTCTAAAGGGTTAGGAGTGCAAGGGTCTTGTAACTTGACAGCTTTAAGACTTGTACACTTCAATGCCAGAGTTCCTGAGCCAATATGATTGGAAGAGGAATTCTGGGAGTTGAAGTCCACAAGTCTTAAAGCTGTCAAGTTTGAACACCCCTGGGGTTTTTTTTTCTAAAGGGTTAGGGGTGCAATGGTCTTGTAACCTGACAACTTTAAGACTTGCGTGCTTCAAATGCCAGAGTTTCTGAGCCAACATTTTGGTTGCTAAGCAAGAGCGCTGTTAAGTGAGTTTCACCACATTTTATAAGTTGGCCATGCCCACCCAGTCACATGGCCAGCAAGCCATTCCCACACAGCAGGGCACACCTATAGAAGAGGTTCTAAAAAAATTTGAAACCCACCACTGATAGAAGCCTTTCTATCAGTTTTCTAATAGTTTTGAACTATTGCAGGAAGATGTTCATGAAAAACATCCCACTATACTACCAGGCAAATATTTTTACATATTTATTAGTATGAATGTAGCACTCTTTAAATAGAATTATCCAAGGCACGGAATGAAAAAATTTCAAAAGCATGGTGACACCTTTCTCTGCAGAAAATGGTGAGGCATTTAATTCATTTATTGATTATATAAAATCCATTTATAAACCATTTATAATACAGTATATTTCCTTAAAGGCAGTTCTTGGAAGCTGCAACATTCTCTGTCTCTTTTTGTTTTCACAAAGTGGATAGAAATGCCCTTGTAGCATGGAAAATTCATTAAGTGGAGAAAATCTGATTTCCTTTTGGCAAAATGGCCACTTTTTGACCAATTATTGAGGAAAAATTGGAAATACAGTAGAATGATTCAAATCAAAGTCGGGATAAAAACTGTTAAGGTAATGGTTTTTTTTAACGACTAGTAATCCCTTTATTTGGGGTGAAGTTGGGGTGACTGAATGGAACTAAGCGTTTACTGGCTGGCTGCCCTTCCTGACGCCTACCCGGGGTTCAGAGCACATATTTTTTCTTTCAGTCCTGACTGAGAAACATCTGTCGCTGGCTAGGATTGAACTCTCAACCTTCCGAGTGGGAGGCAAGTGTCTGCACCTCTAAGCCACCATACCATTTTGTTTATGCAATGATTAATTCTACTTAAAAGATTGAATACATTTCAAGTCTGAAAAAAATATTTATTTTTTATTTGTTATTCCACCTTTATTATTTTTTGGCAAATAACTCAAGGTCACAAAAATATCCAACACACCTTCCTCCTCCTGTTTTCCCCACAACATCCCTGGTCAGGTGGATTGGGATGGGAGACAGTGACTGGTCAAAAGTCACCCAGCAGGCTTTCCTGGCTAAGGTAAGATTTAAACTCAAACTTTGAGGATATATTGTTTTTGCTTTTTAAAAAAACATGCTTCTTTGCTGGTATTGCTTATTTTCAAGCTATATTTGTGTCTTTGAATCGCTGTCAATGAATATTGCATTAGGATAAGTAATCTATGATCATTTAAATATCATGGACATTGAATCATTTTCCCCATTCAGACAAATAGAATAAAATGTTGAAAATAGAATAGAATAGAATGAAATAACAGAGTTGGAAGGGACTTTGGAGGTCTTCTAGTCCAACCCCCTGCTCAGGCAGGAAACCCTACATCACTTCAGACAAATGGTTATCCAACCTCTTCTTTAAAACTTTCAGTGTTAGACAGTGGTGGGTTTCAAAAATTGTTCGAACCTACTCTGTGGGTGTGCCCTCCTTTGTGGGAGTGGCTTGCTGCCCATGTGACCGGATATGAAGATGCCGATGACACTTGTCAGAACCACCTTAAATTACCTCACACACCGCACTGTCATGCATAAGAATAGGATGCAAACTTCTTTTTTAAAAGGCATCTTTGGTTTGCGTTAAAACAACTTCAACACACGCAATGTTCTGATTGCACCACAAACGCAGGAGTCATCCTTACCTTTCACAGAGGCACTGAGTTTTATAAATATGAGCATGATAGTGTAGAATAATCATATCCAAGGACCAGTGGTGGGTTTCAAAAAATTTTGGAACCTCTTCTGTAGGTGTGGCCTGCTTTCCGGGTCCACTGGTGGGACCTCTTCTAACCGGTTCGGTAGATTTGACGAACCGGTTCTACCGAATAGGTGCGAACTGGTAGGAACCCACCTCTGGTGTTAGAGCATTCACAAATTCTGGAGGCAAGTTGTTCCACTGATTAATTGTCCTTCGGGATTGGGCAGCATATAAATGTGGTTAATTAAATTAAATTAAATTCTAACTGGCAGGAAATTTCTCTTCATTTCTAAGTTGCTTCTCTCCTTGATTAGTTTCCATTGCTTCTTGTCCTACCCTCAGGTGCTTTGGAGAATAGTTTGACTCCCTCTTCTTTGTGGCAACCCCTGAGATATTAGAACACTGCTATCATGTCTCCCCTAGTCCTTATTTTCATCAAACTAGACATACCCAGTTCCTGCAACTGTTCTTCATATGTTTTAGCCTCCAGTCCCCTAATCATATATACATATATAAGTACATTAGATGCTATTAATTTGTTAGACAAACCTCCAGAAAGTAGCAGGAAATAAAAATTCAAAGCATAAGATGGGGAAGCAAGAAAAAATAATTGCCCCAGTTTATACCAAGATACCTTATAACTTGCAATGTGCTTCCATCAGGTTTGTACACCATTTCATACACTGCTTGTTGTTGTTTAAACAATTCTTTTTTTAAAAAAATTCAATCAACTGCAAATCTTTCCCTTCCTCTCCACCCATTCTTTCTTCTTTCTTTTTCAATTGAATCTTGATTTGTTCTCTCTCTGTGACCAAACCATCAAATATACTTATTTTGTACTGGCTGCTTATTCTTGTATTCAACTCACATCCATTCATCAGTCATTCATTCTTGATCCGATCTCTTCTTGTTTTACTTCATATGCTTCTTAAGTACCACATTCCTACAGCTTTCAACAGGCTTGTATGTTTCTCAAGTCACATCCAATTCTCACTTTCATATAGCAAGTAAGCAGGAATGTGCTGTTATAAACAGCTATGTTTGCTTCTTTCAACATTTATTTTTCACAACAGATCACATGTTTTCCCTTATATTTTCTACTTACATTTGTGTATCATAACATTCCTCCATCCATTTTTCCACCTTTAGTAATACCGGGGTACAGAAATTAATCTACTGTACTTAACAGAATAACAGAGTTGGAAAGGACCTTGGATGTAGAAAAGATGTGGAGACTCTGGAAAGTGTGCAGAAAAGAGCAACAAAGATGATTAGGGGACTGGAGGCTAAAACATATGAAGAACGGCTGCAGGAACAAGATATGTCGAGTTTGATGAAAAGAAGGACTAGGGGAGACATGATAGCAGTGTTCCAATATCTCAGGGGTTGCACAAAGAAGAGGGAGTCAAACTATTCTCCAAAGCACCTGAGGGTAGAACAAGAAGCAATGGGTGGAAACTAATCAAGAAGAGAAGCAACTTAGAACTAAGGAGAAATTTCCTGACAGCTAGAACTATTAATCAGTGGAACAACTTGCCTCCAGAAGTTATGAATGCTCCAACACTGGAAGTTTTTAAGAAGATGTTGGATAACCATTTGTCTGAAGTGATCTAGGGCTTCCTGCCTAAGCAGGGGGTTGGACTAGACGACCTCCAAGGTACCCTTCCAACTCTGTTGTTCTAACTCCCTGCTCCAGCAGGAAATCTTATACCATTTCAATAAATGGATGTCCAACCTCTTCTTAAAAGTGACGGAGCACTCACGACTTCTGGAGGCAAGTTGTTCCACTGATTAATTGTTCTAATTGTCAGGAAATCTCCTTAGTTCTAGGCTGGTTCTCTCCTTGATTATTTTGCACCCATTGCTTCTTGTTCTAGCCTCAGGTGCTTTGGAGAATAGCTTGACTGCCTCTTCTTTGTGGCAGCCCCTGAGATATTGGAACACAGCTATCATGTCACCCCTAGTTCTTCTTTTCATTAAATTAGACATACCCAATTCCAGCCATCGTTCTTCATATGCTTTAGCCTCCAGTCCCCTAGCTGCTCTATATTTACCATTTAGATATAATTTGGTACAATTTGCAATTATTTACTTCATTTCCCCTCTCAGAAGCAGCTCCCTTGGGTTTGGATTACATTATTATTCAGATTCATGTTCCTGGTGGCATCCTAAAAGCTACTGTTCATTGCAACCTAATCAGCTAACAACACAGTACAGGTAGTCCTCAACTTACAACAGTTCATTTAGTGACTGTTCAAAGTTACAACGGCACTGAAAAATGGCTCATGACCATTTTTCACACTTACAACCATTGTAGCCTCCCCATGGTCCCATAATCAAAATTCAGATGCTTGGGAACTGACTCATATTTATGACGGTTGCAGTGTCCCGGGGTCATGTGATCACCTTTTGCAATCTTCTCGCAAGCCAGATTCACTTAACAACCATGTTACTGACTTAATATCTGCAGTGATTCACTTAGCAACCATGTTACTGACAATATCTGCAGTGATTCACTTAACAACTGTGACAAGAAAGGTCATAAAATGGGCAAAGCTCACTTCATAAAGGTCTCACTTAGCAACATAAATGTTGGGCTCAATTGTGGTCGTACGTTGAGGACTACCTGCAGTGCCTGCATTAAAAGTACCTATAGTACATATATGTTCATGTCTCCCACCAAACAGACCTTTATCATTATCTCAAGGATTCCTTATGCATTTAGCATAAAGACATTAAGAAACATGGCATCACACACCTTTTGCTCCCACAAAACATTATGTAATTCAAGCATATTCACTTCATGGTTTGCATATGAAAAAAAAATCAAGAAATACAAGGTTTTTCTTTATATTCACACATATCTCATTGACTTGCCAGAGAGCAAAAGGTAGGTCTACACAGCCCCATCCCAGGATAATGTTGCATTGGATTTTCTAAATTCCGTTCGTGTTTCGCCTTTGTTCAGTATTTCTGCCACTTCCTAGGGACACTTAATCCTCCTGTAACTTTTGCATTTGATCTTGCTGTCTCTCCTTTATACAAGAAAACATTAACAGTATTTTTCCATTTGTTAGGAACTGATGCAGCCCTCATACAGCAGCTGCATTGGAATAGAACAGAACAGAACAGAGTAGAATAGAATAGAATAGAATAGGATGGGATGGGATGGGATGGGATGGGACGGGATGGGACAGGATGGAACAATAAAGTAGAATGAGATGGCATGGCATGGGACAATAGAATAGAATGGGATGGGATGAAACAATAGAATGGAATGGGATGGGATGGGACAGGATGGGACAATAGAAAAGAATAGATTGGAATGGGATAGGATGGGATGGGACAATAGAATAGAATTGAATGGGATGGGACAATAAAATAAAATGGAATGGAATGGTATGAGGTGGGATGAAATGGGATGGGAAATAGAATTGAATGGGATGAGGTGGGACGGGAGGGGACAATAGACTATATTGGGATGGGATGGGACAGGACAATAGAATAGAATTGGATGGGACAATAAAATAGAATGGGATGGGATGGGGTGGGATGGGATGGGGTGGGACGGGAGGGGAGAGGACAATAGAATGGAATGGAATGGGACACAATGGGATGGAATATGATGGGACAAGGCAGGAGAATAGAATAGAATAGAATAGAATAGAATAGTATAGTATAGAATAGAATAGAATAGAATAGAATAGAATAGAATAGAATAGAATAGAATAGAATAGAATAGGACAGGACAGGACAGGACAGGACAGGACAGAACAGGACAGAACAGAACAGAAGAGAATAGTTGGTCAAGTGTGATTGGATGCACAAATAATTTGTCTCTGGTGCAGAAGCGCTCATTGTAGATACAAACATCAAGGTAATACAATCAGTGTATATACAAACAACATGTACATATGGTAACCACATTCACATTCCAATCGTTTCCTATTAATTCCACACATTCAGCCTTACTACATTTATTCATTTCTTCTTTTCATTCATTTTTCACTAACACTTAGAGAATTCGTTTCAGTTCTACTCTTTGGCATAATCTGTCATTCCCATACTGATATTAAATACTCCTTCCAGGACTCCAAACTCTGAGCTCAGTTCAGTTTCGCCTCAAATAGTTTAATCCATTTTTACTTCCAGTCCTTCTGTTTGAAGCTCCCTGGTTAGCTCTCTTAAATCCTTTCCAAAACATTTTTTTTAAATTCTCTTGTTTTGCATTACATTTGTTTCATTTGATCTTAATTATTCATCCTTCTCCTTGATAGCGTTCTTGGCAATTATTTTTTCCTCTGCAAACATCTATATAACAGATGTTATATACATTTTATATAGCATCTTTTTCGTATCTTCATTTTTGCAGCAATTTTATGGTTTTATATGCATTTTTAACCATCCACCTCTTCTTTTACCTCATGTTTCCATCAAGCAGAGTTCAAACGCTTCACAACTGACTCATATTTATAACGGTTGCAGAGTCCTGGGGTCACGTGATCACCTTTTGCGACCTACTGACAAGCAAAGTCAACGGGGAAGCCAGATTCATCTAACAACTGTGTTACTAACTTAACAACCACAGTGATTCACTTAACAACTGTGGCAAGAAAGGTGATAAAATGGGGACAAAGCTCACTTAACAAATGTCTCACTTAACAATATAATTTTTGGCTCAATTATGGAGGTAAGTTGAGGACTACTGTGTCTTTTAATGTCCCCACAGTCCTCCTACCTATGCTCTATTTTCTTTTGCTCCTTTTTTTTTGCTTTTATCATCTTTCCCCCCAGGATTCACTCTTAAAACAACAAAAATGGGTCTGCCCCATATTCTAAACCTCTCCTTACCTTGGCAGCTTTCTCTAATTACCTCAGTAAATTGTCCATACTTTTAGATTTATATTTCTTCCTTTTCCATGTTTACACACAAATGCGCCATGGAGCGAATAGAGTTATCTGAACTATGGATTAGAAATAAACAGAACTTCCTTTAAGCGGGTACTCACCTGTTGCCATTCTGATCTATTTTTACATCTCCAAATATCCCACTTGCTTTTTCTGTGCTTATTCAGTTCATATTCATGAGTTGCTATTACTTAACAGAATTAGAACAGGATCCAATCTGGGTCAGTCACCGGACTGGTCCTGGTGACTAACCCAGATTGGATCCTACAACATTATCCTGGGGACACATATATTTGCCTTCGTTCATGAGAATTAGAACACCCTCCCCAATTCATTTCTGATTCGTCTAGCATTCATTAGAGCAGGTGTGTCAAATGCAAGGCCCATGGGCTGCTTAGATCTGGCCCAGTGGGGCCACCCTGGAAACAGCAAAGGACTGGCCCGTGGTGCCTCTGCCAGCAAAAATGGCGCTCGGGAGGGCTGCATGCAGTGGCCCTTTTCACTGGCAAAGGGCTGCAGGAGGTCATCACAGCCAAAAATGGAGTGGGGGGGGGGAATGCACAGTGCCCTGAGCTCCATTTTCATTGGCAGAGTGTTACCAAAGCAAACTACTAGCAAAAGGGGATCCACAGGCTTCCCCAGTACAAGTGACATCCCACCCCATGAAATGATTTGTGAGGGAGGAGAAATCCCAGTTTTATTCCCCATTAGCTGATATATATTTATAGGGGGGAAATGTCCAGACCAAACGTAATTTCTAATGTTGGAAACTCACTTAACAACACTCTTGCTTAGCAACCAAAATGTTGGCTCAGAAACTCTGGCATTTAAAGCACACAAGTCTTAAAGCTGTCAAGTTACAAGACCCTTGCAGCCCTAACCCTTTAGAAAAAAAAACCCCCAGAGGTATTCAAACTTGACAGCTTTAAGACTTGTGGACTTCAACTCCCAGAATTCCTCCTCCAGTCATGTTAGTTCAGGAACTCTGGCATTTGAAGTACGCAAGTCTTAAGCTGTCAAGTTACAAGACCCTTGCATCCCTAACCCTTTAGAAAAAAACCCCAGGGATGTTCAAACTTGACAGCTTTAAGACTTTAATGTTTAGATAGGACTTTTAGAGGTGGGCGGGGTGATTGGTGAGCCAGCCAATCAGTGAGTGGCGGGCAGGGCAAGTGTTGTCCGGACTGGCAGTGGGAGGGAGCTGGAACTGGTTCTAACCGGCACGGTAGATTTGTGGAACCTCTTCTATAGAAGAGGTTAGAACTGGCAGGAACCCACCCCTGGTTAAGTGCCACACCAGCATGGTAAGGACAATAGTATCAGTTGGAGCACATTTGGGGTATCACATCATAAGTGCAACCAAGGTCCATGAACATGCAATGATTTATATCTACAACCTAGTCTTGAATTTATGCACCATCTTGCAAACTAACATACAGTTGTCTTTACCCAACTTGGGAAATATGTGAGGTGTATTTTCATATACTTCAGATGCCTGAAATATATCATGTGCTCAACATTATTAATTTTACCCTGCAGTTTTCTTGACAAGGTTTTTTAGAAGTGGTTGCCATTGCCTCCTTCCTAGGGCTGAGAGAGAGGGACTGGCCCAACATCACCCAGCTGTCTTCACACTTAAGGCAGACCAGAAATCACAGTCTCCCAATTTCTGATCTGATGCCTTTAACCAGTACACCAAAGTTGTTCTCAATATGAAATGCACACTTATATAAGACTGCGCAGCAGATAAAATAAAGTGAAGCCATGTTTATTCAAAAATAGGCTGGAAAATAAGGTATTTGTGTCTCTTGTAAAATCTCCTTAACTTAGAAAATTAAGAAATCTCATTTTCATGAAAGAGCAGATAATTCAGATAGTCTCTTTTAGCTGGAATGGTAGAATTCAGGAAACAAAAACCTTACCCAATGTGATTTTGTTTTGTAGGTCAGCACATTGACTTAATAAATAATTGATTTGATTTCAAGTTTATTTCTCATTCCATCCTTTTAAGGTGAAAAATGCATCCTTTACTATAATAATGTAACATAACACAACACAATACATCACAATATAACCTAACACAATATAGGTACCCCCCCCCCCCAACATGCATGCTAGTTATTCCTGACTCTAGGGGGCGGTGTTCATCTCCATTTCAAAGCTGAAGAACCAGCGCTGTCCAAAGCCGTCTCCGTGGTCATGTGGCTGGCATGACTAAACGCCGAAGGCGCACGGAACACTGTTACCAAAGGTGATCCCTATTTTTGTACTTGCATTTTTTACTTGCTTTTGAACTGCTAGGTTGGCAAAAGCTGTGACAAGTAACGGGAGCTCACTCCATTACACGACGCTAGGGTTTCGAACCGCTGAACTGCCAACCTTTCTGATTGACAAGCTCAGCGTCTTAGCCACTAAGCCACCGTGTCCCTAACACAACGTAACACCATAATATATTATAATACCTATAGTACAGTATATCATATTATAATATATTATGTTTTATTTTGTTAGATTATGTTGTGTTGTATTGTGCTGTGTTATGTTACATCATAACATTATGTTATATAACCATAATACAATAACCAAAATATCCATTTATTTCACGTGAGCATTCATAGGAATTGAAATGGAGGTTGAATTTAACCCTGTTCATAGTTCAGAGACCTTGGAAGTATTATTCAGATATAAACCGAAGAGCACTTTTCATTCATCCTTCTTCTGTCTGCCACTAAATACCATCTTTAAAACATTTAATTTTACATGATTGACTTGAGTTCTGTTTCTCTCTCCATCCCAGGTGGCTGCTAGGCATTTTTAAAGTGACAGCCCTCTATAGCCTCTCAGACACATCTAAAATTAATTATTTTTAGTGCTGCTTGTTAATTGACTTGATACCCTGAAGTGTCCCACTGCATGCATTCAAGAACACTCTAAAGAGTGACATCTGTGAGCAGTCTATAATCGTACTTCAGAAAAAGAGATTACAGTTCCAGGTTTGAACTGCAGTACTCCAGATGAAAGTTTCTCAACTTTGGCGACTTTAAATGTGTGGACTTCAATTCCCAGAATTCCACAGCCATCAAGGTGGCGCAGTGGTTAAAATGCAGCACTGCAGGCTACTGCTAGATCAGCAGGTCAGCGGTTCAAATCTCACCGGCTCAGGGTTGACTCAGCCTTCCATCCTTCCGAGGTGGGTAAAATGAGGACCCAGATTGTTGGGGGCAATATGCTGACTCTCTGTAAACCGCTTAGAGAGGCCTGAAAGGCCTATGAAGCGGTATATAAGTCTACTGCTATTGCTATTGCTATTGCTATCATGGGAATTCCGGGAATTGAAATCCACACATTTTAAAGTCACTTAGCAGTTTGAAAGCATGTAAAAATGCAAGTAGAAAAAGAGGAACCACCTTTGGTGGGAAGGGAACAGCGTTCCGTGCGCCTTTGGCGTTTAGTCAGATGACCATGGAGACGTCTCCGGATAGCGCTAGCTCTTTGGCTTTGAAACGGAGTTGAGCACCACCCCCTAGAGTTAGGAACAACTAGCACCTATGTGCGAGGTGGACCTTTACCTTTAAGGTTGAAAAACACATATCTTTAGATGACCAGCAAATATAGTTTTGTTTTATTTTCCTTTGTTGTTGCCAATCATTGTTCTGATATTTGTAGCCCAGACTTGGTTAGTATAATTGGATGTCTTATGCGGTTGCACTACTCAGAACTTATAGGACTCAGAAGTCAGCTAGGTTTTTTTCCCCAGTAGGGGATTCACACTGCAAATGGTAGCAGAAATCAAAACAACGTTGCAAAATGACTCAGTCAACCAGGGAAATAATAAAGAAACACAGTGAAATGAGACATATGCAATATTCTCATTACATCTTCCTATTCATTGTGGGTAAAATTGAGATAATAACTGCTTTTTGACCTTATGCTAAATTAGTCTTCCCTGGTGTGTTCTCCAGAGATGCTAACACAGCACCTCCCAGAATTTCAATCCAGTGTGACTTCTTCTGTGTGGCTGTTAATTTATAGCTGTAACACTCCTGGCAGGCATCAGTCGCAGAAAACCATGCTAAATTAGTTTCTGTAAAAATATGAATGTCAAGCTTTTTCCTAGAGGCTTGGAGTCCTTTCCCTCTCTCCTTTCCTGTTATCCAACAACTGGAATGACTGCAGAAACCACTTTTTCTTCTGGTTAATTTCTATTTGCTTTGCTATCTGAAGTGAGAAATAATATTTCATATTAATTACCAAAAAAAGGTAAAGATTTCCCTGGCAGTTGTGTCTGCCCCTAAGGCAGGGGTGTCAAACTCAAGGCCCGTGGGCCAAATCTGGCCCATAGGATGTTTAGATCTGGCCCGCAGGGAGCCCTAGAAACAGCAAAGGACCAGCCTGCAGTGCCTCTGCCACAGAAAACGGAGCTCAAGTGGGCTGCACACTGTCCTCCTGGGCTCTGTTCTCACTGGCAAAGGGCTGCAGGAGACCATCACAGCCAAAAACGGGGCCCTGGAGGGCATGCATGACCCTCCCACCCGTGCTTCATTTTCGCTGGCAGATGGCTAGCAAAAGCAAAACAAAAGGAGAAATGTTTCCCCTTTTGCATTTGGGCATCCAAGAATGGACAGGGAAGGAGGAAAAACATAGAAAAAGAAGGGAAGATGGGAAGAGAGCTAGGAAGGAAAAACAAGGAAGAGGGGAAAGAAGAAGAATGGAGAAGGAAGGAAGGAAGGAAGGAAGGAAGGAAGGAAGGAAGGAAGGAAGGAAGGAAGGAAGGACATTATAATGAGAGGGAGGGAGGGTTTGAGGGAAGTCCTGCCTTACTACTTGGCCACCACAGATTTCCCCAACACGAGTGATGTCGAGCTGGCCACGCCCATCCTGGCCAAAGGAGATAAACACAACCCTGATGCAGCCCTCAATTAAATCAAATTTGACACCCCTGCTCTAAGGCATGGTGCTCATCTCTGATTCTTGGACGAGGGAGCTAGCATTGTCTGAATACAATTTCCATGGCCCTGTGGCCAGCATGGCTATACGCCAAAGGCACACAGAATGCTGTTACCTTCCCTAGCCCTATTCATCTATTTGCATGTTTTCAAACTGCCAAGTGGGCAGGAGCTGGGACAGGAACAGGAGCTCACGCTGCTGCAGGAAGCGCAGGTCTTGAACCCGGGCTATCAGCTCTCCAGCTGACAAGCTCGGGGTCTTTAACCACTGATCCATCATGTTCCCCAGCATAATATTAATTAAGTAAAGAAAAATCAGCAGATTCAAAAGATGTCTTCCTAAATTCATTTGTGGAAAAAACAAAAACAAAAAGCAAAATAATTTTTCATGCTAACCACGATTCTGGGTTTAGATGGTACAGTCAGTGCTTAACAGAAAACCTCTGAATGTTTCCCTAAACTGCATAATGAGATGTGGGAATTATATTGCAATTCTCTTTGTCAGAATTGCTGTTTGAAGAATATCACAGGTTAAGAGATAAAACTGGATGGCTTCCCTCAAACAGAAAACTAATACCTAAGAATAAACCTATGTTCTGACTTCATGATCACCTGTATTACACAGAGCTACATCTTCTATATATATATATAAAAGTGTGTGTGTGTGTGTGTGTGTGTGTGTGTGTGTGTGTGTGTGTGTGTGTGTGTTCCCGCATAACTCTGGAATGCCTCAAGCAATTTCAACCAAACGTGGTACACAGATGACTTACCCTTTGGAGAAAAATACTGTGGGGGTAAGACACCCCTGTGCGTTCTGTTAAGATACAGCCTGTTGTGCCATACTGGCTTCTACTGTACAGCACAGTGGAGTTGCCATGGTAATGGCTTCACAGTACTCCACAAGGAGGCTCCTTTTGGTAAGGGGTAAAATCCAACATTAGAAATTACGTTTGGTCTGGACATTTCCCCCCTATAAATATATATCAGCTAATGGGGAATAAAACTGGGATTTCTCCCCCCTCACAAATCATTTCATTTCATCATTCATTACATTGCCATCTAAATCTACAGCCATTGAAAGAGACACTCCAAAATATGTATTAGACAGGAATAGTAGACTTTATTGTCCAAGTGTGTTTGAACACACAGGGAATTTGTCTCCAGTGCATAAATTCTTAGTATACATACAAACAACAAAGTAATATAATCATATCAATAGGAGAAGTAGAAGAAGAGATGAGAAGGATAATAGCAATATAGCCATACTACATGGGTAAATATCCTTAGACATAAGATAGTGCTGTGGGAATTAGGTGTTCAGCAGAGGTATATTATTAGTATTTTGTCATATTGAGATTCACATGCACTGATCGTTTAGATCAGGGTGTCAAACTCTATTTCATTAGGGTTGTGTTTATCTTGGGGGACCGGGATGGGCGTGGCCAAGGTGGGCATGGCCAGTTTGACATCACTTAGGTGTGGCCTGCTTTGTGGGAGTGGCTTGCCAGCCATGTGACTGAGTGGGAGTGGTTTGGCAGTCATGTGACTGGATTGGCATGGCCAACTTGTAAAATGTGGTGAAACTCACTTAACAACGCTCTTGCTTAGCAACCAAAATGTTGGCTCAGAAACTCTGGCATTGAAGCGTGCAAGTCTTAAAGCTGTCAAGTTACAAGACCCTTGCACCCCTAACCCTTTAGAAAACAAAACCCCAGGGGTGTTCAAACTTGACAGCTTTAAGACTTGTGGGCTTCACCTCCCAGAATTCCTCCTCTTGCTCTTCATCTTGATGATGTGTGGACGGGCGGGGGGAGCGAGCTGGAACCGGTTCTAAACGGCACTGTAGATTTGTGGAACCTCTTCTGTAGAAGAGGCTAGAACTGGCAGGAACCTACCCTTGCAAAGGCATTACAGGCCGATCCTTCACTGTTTCCACAGCAGCCCCATGGGCCAGATCTAAGCACACCATGGTCAAGATAGTTTGTGTGGGAGAAAAAGGATAAAAACCATGCTCCTTAATAGGTGTGTGTGTGTGTGTGTGTGTGTGTGTGCGTGCATGTGTGCACACATGTATGTATATGTATATACCAAGGGTGGATTCTGGCTACCGCTACTGCCAGTTTGCTCTGGGACAAACCACGTGCACACTTGATGCGTACATGCGCAGTGCAACAAAAATCGCTCTGCGCATGCACAGAAGACAAAAACAAGATGGCTGTGGAGAAAACCGGTTTAGGGGCGTGGCGGGCCTGAGTCGCTGCCGGCTACAGTGACCCAGGCCGCCAAGTTATTATTAGGTTCAGCTGAACTGGTAGGAACCCAACTCTGGTATATACATACATACATGCTTTTGTTTGCAAAGGCTTTTTTTCCATAGGCGAGGACCAATAAAGGAAACGGCTTAGAACAGTGTTTCTCAACCTTGGCGACTTTAAGTCCCGTGGACTTCAACTCCCAGAATAGCTGGCTGGGGGATTCTGGGAGTTGAAGTCCACGGGACTTAAAGTCGCCAAGGTTGAGAAACACTGGCTTAGAAGATTATCAGTGTGTCTTTCTTGGGTTTTGAAGCCTGACGATTGTGAAAAATAGCACTGGAAAGGGAATGGACTGGGAGGACGCACAGCTTTTCCCTAGGGCAATGTTTCTCAACCTCAGGAACTTTTAAGACGTGTGGACTTCAATTCCCAGAGTTCCCCAGTCAGCATTGGCTGGGGAATTCTGGAAGCTAAAGTCCACATATCTTAAAGTCGGTTCAGGTTGAGAAACACCTCTCAAGGGAGTTCAGAGAACTCGGCTGGGTTAAAGATGGCGAAGAAGTAATGAATATCATTATCTAGAACAAATCTTTTCCCACACTGATGTTGAGGCTGTGTGAGTGTCAGGAGATTTCTTTTCTTTTTTTTTCCTGTGTGACTGAGATCTCTCCCATATATCTTGGGAAATATGTTCATTTTACTTGTAGTCAAAGCCACTGGTTGACTCATGACATTTTGTTCTACAAGCCTCTTCCAGGATTTACAGTATGCTAGGTATATTTTTCATTGCGAAAGGAGCAATTTGACAGTAAAGAGTCATTTCTTCACGACAACGTCTTAAATACTACACTGTAGTTATCTAAACATTTGAATTTGCCCCCAGAAGCTTCACGTGAAGGTATCAGATCATTGAAAATAATACAGGTAGTCCTTGATTTATGACCGTTGGTTAGCGGCCTTCCAAAATTATGACAAACCCCGAAAAAAGGGACTACAATTTATAATGTGGTTTTTTTTCTGGAAACTGGCATTTACCCATTGGGTTTACCTAGCAACCACAGTGTTTACTTAACAACTGCCACATGAAAGGTTATAAAAACAGGCATTGTGTCAGGGTAATGATTTACAGTATTTTTCAGAGTATAAGATGCACCTTTTTCCCTCAGAAAAGAGGGTGAAAATTTGAGTGCGTCTTACAGCATTTTTAGCCTCCTGAAACCCTGCCCTCTTTCCAAAAATGGCTGTGCATAGCCTTTAGGAAGCTTCTAGAGTGCTCCTGGGGGCTGGTGAGGGCAAAAATGAGCAAAAAATGGACCATTTTTGCTTATTCCCCCCCCCAGCCCCTAGGAGCACTCTATAAGCCTCCTAAAGGCTAGGCATATCCTTTTTTGACAAAAAAGGGCCCATTTTTGAGAGGTCTGCAAAGTGCAAAAAAATATTTTATTTGCCTCTTCAAAATCTTGGTGCATCTTATACTCCGGTGCATCTTATACTCCAAAAATATAGTAATAGCTGACCAGCTGCTGCAATGCTGTAATACTGTAATGCTATAATGGTGCAGTGAGGAGAATGGGTCTGCAAGGTTTTTGAGCTGATATCACTTTAAGAGGTCTTGTAATAAGAAGAGACCCTGTTGGGGCATATCTCTCTCTTCCTGTGTGCTTCCATGCTGTAATTGCTGACTGCTGTTTGTTTGAGGTCTGACTAAAGTATTTGCATGTATATAGCCTTTGTTGATAAAACCACCATTTAAATACAAACCTCTGTTTACTGTATTTGCTATTGGGCTTTCTCACATCATCACACGGTGCCCACTCTGACACATTGTCACATGATCACTGGCTTTATCAGGAAGTACAACCAAAATTGTGGGCTCAATTCCAGTCATAAGTTAAGGACTGCTGGTTCTCATCATTTTCTCACATCTTTGTCAATAAACTTTATTAAACATTCCTGCCGCACAGATGGCTTGCAAGATGGTTTAACAATATATAATGTGAAATATTTTATTTCATTTTTGCAACTCCAACAACATAAAAGAAAAGTGACAAACAGGATAAAAAATAGCCAGGTGCTTATTTTTAGAAAAAGGAGCAATTGAGGAACTGAGCAAATATATTACCAAACTATAGGCAAATCGAGCAAATATAGATGTTGTATATGCCATAGATGAAGAAGAATGGAGCACAACTCTGAGAAAGTGGCTGGATTTATTAATACAATGATTGTTGTGTTACAGGTCAGAAAAAGAAAAACAGAGAGCAAAAGTAGCAGAAAACCATACCAGAAATAAATTCCTTATGTATTTGTTCATAACATATGAAATAAAATAGAACAGTTAGCATCTAGAAATACAACTCAGGTGAGAAACGAACAATGCCAGATTGAATGGCTTTTTTCAGGTCGGGTATCTGTCAGGGTTCCGACCAATGCCCTAATTAAATCATGAGCCTCAAGCCAAGCCTCAAAATAAATCCTGTTATTTATTAGGAGCTTCATGTTGGCACAAACCAAGTGAAGCCAACTCTGACCTCACTTAAACTGAACCTTGGCTATGACCACTCCCCCGAAGGTGTGTCACATTTCACAATGAAGCAATTCTGTAGATTGTAGAAGTCACTCCCTTCAGCCACTGTGGATCTCCATGGAGATGACCTTGACATTGCCAACTGGAATGTGCTTTGTTTTGACTGAAATGCAAATTCTTCGACGCAGTTGCAAGGCTCAATTCCCCATCCCCCTGCCTATGGCAACTCGAGAACAGGTCAGGAATGCTTTGCGAGTTGACAGTATCTATATTGTCCTGCCTCTCTTCCTTCCAAACAGGATGTTCTATTTCCCCAACACCAAACTATTCAACATGTTCCATTTTTTTACATCGCTTAATTTACATTCTATGATTATTCTGCTTTGATCTCCCTGGTCAGTCTATTTTTGCAGGATAGGCCTGCCTTCTTTGCCTGATTATGCTGCAAATACAGGATTGCTTCAAGCATGCTGATACCTTTTTTAAAAAAATCTTCTGTGGCCCTATTGTCACCTCTATCCCATTAGTACTTACTTGTTACCAACCCAAGTCTGTCATTAGAAGGAAGAATATTAAAATCAGATGGTATCTGAAGGTCACATATTTAGCTAATGAATCCACAAATATGGCTATTTCCAAATGAGCCTATTTTGGAATCCAAGCTCACACTAGAATTTGATGAAGGTGGAGTGTTGTCATCTACCACTTGTAATGGAAAGAATTATTCCTGAAAATCATTCTTGTTACACTTTTTAAATTGCATCTGATTCTTTGAAAAGCAGAACTGAAGGGACAGTTGAAGCGAAGCCCAAATATCCCTTCAGAAACTTTCGTCTAATCTGTAGGTAGATAAACTAAGTGGTTGATTTCCTGAGAGATTCTCCAGGAGTTTTCTAATAGTTTGGACTAGTGGTTAAGGCACCAGGCTAGAAAGCAGGAGGCTATGGGTTCAAGTCTCACCTCAGCCATGAAAGCCAGATAGATGACCTTAGACTAGTCACTCTCTCTCACATTTTCAAACCATCTTACAGGGAGGAGGAAAGTGTGTTGGATATGTCTGCTGTTTTGAGTTATCTGTAAAATAATAAAAACCAGAAATGGTTGAATTCTTCTTTGCCAGGGATTTGTTGTTGTTAGTTGTATCTGACCCATCGCGACCCCATGGACCACGTTCCTCCAGGCCTTCCTGTCCTTTACCATCCTTTGGAGTCCACTTAAGCTCACAACGACTGCTTCGGTGACTTCACCCAGCCACCTCATTCTCTGTCGTCCCCTTCTTCTTTTGCCCTCAATCTTTCCCAGCATTAGGCTCTTCTCCAGTGAGTCCTTCCTTCTCATTAGGTGGCCAAAGTACTTGAGTTTCATCTTCAGGATCTGGTCTTCTAAAGAGCAGTCAGGGTTGATCTCCTCTGAGACTGTTTATAGAGAAGCCCAGTGAGAGAAAAACAAGACAAGTGAACTGAAGAAGTCTATGAAGAGTCTTAGTCATCCGGGTCACAGTTGTTCCAAAGCAGTGGTGAAATTCAATTTTTTATAGCAATAGTAATAGCAGCTAGACTTATATACCCCTTCATAGGGCTTTCAGCCCTCTCTAAGCGGTTTACAGAATCAGCATATTGCCCCCACAGTCTGGGTCCTCATTTCACCCACCTCGGAAGGATGGAAGGCTGAGTCAACCTTGAGCCGGTGAGATTAGAACCGCTGAACTGCAGATAACAGTCAGCTGAAGTGGCCTGCAGTACTGCACCCTAACCACTGCGCCACCTCGGCTCTACTACCGGTTCTGTGGGCGTGGCTTGGTGGGCATGGTGTGGCTTGATGGGCATGGCTTGGTGGGCATGGCAGGGGAAGGATACTGCAAAATCCCCATTCCCTCCCCATTCCAGAAGAATAATACTGCAAAATCCCCATTCCCACCTCACTCTGGGGCCAGCCAGAGGTGGCATTTGCCGGTTCTCTGGACTACTCAAATTGTCCGCTATTGGTTCTCCAGAACCTGCTGGATTTCACCACTGTCCCAAAGGTGCTTTTTCAAAAGGCAGCTGTAATTTTCTTTGTTTTTCCTTGAAGGTGTTTTGCTTCTCATCCAAGGTGGATGAGAGGCGATACGTCTTCAAAGATAAAACCAGAAAGTCCAGTTGCCTCTTGAAAAAGCGCCTTTGAAAAGAAGAAGCTTCTTAGATGAGAAGTGAAACTTCTTCAAGGAAAAACAAAGAAAAGTCCAGTTGCTGTTTGAAAAAGCACCTTTGGGACAACCACGCTGGATGACTGAGAAACTCCATAGACAAATGCACACATCCCTTGGCCACCACAATTCCATACACGCAAGAGCATCATACCTCATCCGTGAACATTTCATCAAGGATCTTTGCTCTGAAATAATTTTTGAAAGCCAATTCCTTGTTCCTAAATTGAATGCAAAAACTGATATAGGTAAAGGTAAAGGTTCCCCTCACACATATGTGCTAATTGTTCCTGACTCTAGGGGGTGGTGCTCATCTCTGTTTCAAAGCAGAAGAGGTCAGCGCTGTCTAAAGACATCTCTGTGGTCATGTGGCCGGCATGACTAAACGCCGAAAGTGCACAGAACGCTGTTATCTTCCCACCAAAGGTAGTCCCTATTTTTCTACTTGCATTTTTAAAGTGCTTTCGAACTGCTGAGTTGGCAGAAGCTGGGACAAGTAATTGGAGCTCACTCCGTTCCATGGCACTAGGGATTTGAACCGCCGAACTGCCGACCGTTCTGATCGACAAGCTCAGCGTCTTAGCCACTGAGCCACCATTAAAACTGATACACAAAGTCAGAATTCTACTAGTCCAATCTTAGGGAGGACCGTGGTCAGAATTGAAGCTGAGCCAATGCAGTTGTCCTGAGGGAAGGCAGGTGACATTTTGTGAATGAGCCCTGTTCTTTGTGGCCATCGTTTTTCCTTTTCGCACTTCCGAAACTCATAGAAAAAGTATTGGAGGTTTTGTGTTTAAATGGCATGCTCTGTGCTCTAAGTCTGGGAGAGCAATGCTATCATTTATTGTTAAAAGACGAGGGCTGAACTAATACATTCTCCCTGCAGAAGAATGAAAAAGAATTAATAATAAACTCCAAAGACATTTAGGAGCGGGGGATTCCTATTTCTAATTCAGCTAGACAAAAAGGAATTCCCGAAGAAAAGTGTTTGGAGAGGAAATGCTTAATCTTCCTAATGCCTGTACAGGGATGCTAATGGGTGTTTTGAATCCAAATATTTTGAAATATTTCCCTCCCTTCTCACCGACACAGAGTTAGAGAAATGCCGGTATTTTTAGAAAAGTGGAAAGACACAACGTTGTATACATATATATGAAGTTCTTGGTGCTCTCTAAACTTTGATTGTTTGTCCAAAGGCATTTCATTGCCCAACTAGATAATTGCATCAGTTTGAGTGAGTTTGACATTCGTTGATGGTTTATATTCATCAATTTGTACACTCAGTTTTGGTGGAGGTATGGTTTCCTCCAGAGGTGGTTTCAAATCTCAGCGCTACCAGTTAGTTCATGCTCATGCATACTCTCTCTCTCTCGCACGTGATGCTTCTGCACATGCGCAGAAGCATCTAGGAAGGTGGCTGATCCGGGCTGAACTGGGAGCAACCTACCTCTGGTTTCCTCCTTGGTGGTTCCTTGATTATTATTTTCTATCTGAATGTTTGTCTTGGGTTAACCACTGCTTAACTGTTGGCCACTGGAAAGGATGTTGTATAGTCTTTTGGTTTCCTTCTTTGGCTTTTTAAAATTGCCTTTTTAAAATGGTGTGTAAATGTAGCTTATCTCTAGATGTCTATTGATGGCAGAGTTGCCTGAATGCCAATCTTCCATTTCACTGGCATTTTTGGATTTGGTTTGAAGATGCTAATAGTTTCCTAACTGAAATGTGAGTTGAGTCTGACCATCTGTTGTGTATGAAGGAATTTTTGTCATATCTTCTGACTGCTGGTAGTATTCATGACTTCTTCCTATCTGCCCTACACAGTGGCTGTTATACTACTATATATAAACAGGCAGTAAATGCCCGATTCACCTGAACTGAAGATATTACCTGATATAATGTGAGAACTACATCATTAAAATGAAATCAGCTATCAAATTACAGCCAGTTATGTCCTCCACTATCTTGTGGAATAGAAGAGTTAGCACAATATAGTTATCTATGGTTAGTAGCCTCAAGTGTCCAAAAATAGGGAAATAATAACTGCCTGCAGCCAAAATAAGCTTTATTATACTATTTGGCACAGTGTTTCTTATTCATTTTTCATAATTTGGTCCAGATCAATGCAAACGACTCTTAATGTATGTCTCAGGCTAGTGGCTGAGGTGACCATCTGGCTGATGGATTTGAATAAGATTTAATGTGAGGACAATAAATAAGAGTGTCTAGAAGAAAGATAGGCAAAGTTATGGGGTTAATCAGACTTGTGGCCTTTCCAGCCGATTGCCTGGATAATGAAATAAATCTGTTTGATCCTAACAAAGATAGGCTTGAATACAAATCTCCTGTAGGAGAGGCATGATGCCTTATTTCCAAACTTCTTCCAAGTCAAAATTCATGTTTTCACTGAAAGGTAGTTAGCTTCAAAGCTCCTAATACTTTAAAATTTGCTTTTTTTAGGATCAATACAAAAGACCCCTCCTCCTTCCTCATCATGGTTTTCAAAAGACAATTCCTTTTTGAACCTTATCCACACATTGTAGCTCAACCCAAATCTGTCCACAATCCAACACCACCACCCCTTCCCTTCCCAGTCCTGCCTAATTCACCAGGTTACAGAAATGCTGAAGTGAAATAAAAGCAAGATTCTTTGGTTTATTCTTTGCTTTCTGCTAGAAGTGGGAATATTAAGAATAGAAATAAGAGCCTGTTCTAAGATACATACATACATACATACATACATACATACATACATACATACATACATACGAGAGAGAGAGAGAGATGATAGAGATGGATGGATGGATGGATGGGTATGGATGGATGGACAGATGAGAGAGAGTGATGAGAGAGAGAGATGAGAGAGAGAGATGAGAGAGATTTAGAGATAGATAATAGATGATAGATAGATAGACAGACAGACAGACAGACAGACAGACAGACATAGATATAGAATATATATATATATATGTGTGTGTGTGTGTGTATATGTGTGTGAATGTGTATATGTGTGTGTGTCTGTGTCTGTGTGTCTGTGTGTCTGTGTGTGTGTTTTTTATTTGTGCTGATAAATAAATAGTGACTATATATATATGTATATATATATATATATATATATATGTGTGTGTGTGTGTGTGTGTGTGTGTGTGTGTGTGTGTGTGTTTATGTTGTATTTGTGCTGATAAATAAATAAAGGGAGACTAGTATAGATCTATTTCAAGCTATTTAGCTCTCATCAGCCAGCCATACCCTTACTGGGAATTGAACCAGGGTATGGCTAGCTGATGAGAGCTAAATAGCTTGAAATAGATCTATACTAATCTCCCTTTATCTATTTATCAGCACAAATACAACAAATGTAACAAAAAGGCAACAGTAAAAATATTGGGTTTCTGTCTGGATGGTCTCTTGTGACGAGCCGAAGGACAGAGAATGGAAGTAGTGATCTTCCTCCCATATTTGGGCATACCGGGGGTTGTAACTATATATATATATATATATATATATATATATATATATATATATATATATATATATATATATATATATATATATATATATATATATATATATATATATATATATATATATATATATATATATATATAGAGAGAGAGAGAGAGAGAGAGAGAGAGAGAGAGAGAGAGAGAGAGAGAGAGAGAGAGAGAGAGAGAGAGAGAGAGAGAGAGAGAGAGAGAGAGAGAGAGAGAGAGAGAGAGAGAGAGAGAGAGAGAGGGGGGGAAGAGAGAGATGATAGAAATGGATGGCTGGATGAGAGAGAGAGATGAGACAGATTTACAGACAGAGACAGACAGATATACAGACAGACAGACAGATAGATAGATAGATAGATAGATAGATAGATAGATAGATAGATAGATAGATAGATAGATAAATAGAGATGGAGAGATAGATAGAAAGAGAGAGAGAGAGAGAAGAGAGAGAGAGAGAAAATATATATATATAGAAAGAGCTTCAGAAATTTAGAGATAGATAGATAGATAGATAATAGAGAGAAAAAGAGATACATAGAGATACACATACACACACAAATATATGCATACAAATACATACAGACACACACACACACACACACACACACACACACACATGTATGTATGTATGTCTATGCTTGATTTGCTTGAATGAGTATGAGCAATTGATGGGTGCGTGGGGGTGGGGTGATATTAGAAGTAAACCTCTCTTTTTCCCGTTCCTGTAACATTAGCTCAGGAAAACACACACACACACAGAGAGAAACTGTTCCTGCATGGCCTTCCCCCAGCTGAACCCTTAGCAGGGAGAGAAAGAGGCTACTCTGAGCCCGGGAGGCAGGGTAAGGCTCCTGTCAATGGGGAAATGGCCTGCCTACAAACCCTGTAGAGCTTTAACATTTCCAACAGAAAGATTGCTTCAGTGCAATTTCACATACATTATAACTGAGCTGGAAATAATAAATAAATGCCTGAGATCACACAGTTCCGGAGCAATGCAAAGACCCATGTGGAAGTCTTTGTGACATCGTGACAACTTGTGACATTGCACAAGCCCATGGGGGGAAACTACACTTTTCTAAGGCCGCCTGATTATTTCTTCCATCAAAGGCGGAAAACCTTTGTCCTCATTGTTGAAATACCAGTGTTAGAGCTAAGGAAGTGCAGGAAGATAAAATGGAAGAACAGACAGCTTGGATGGAAGAAGGAAGAGGCACATGCGAGAAGAGAGTGGTAATAGGACTTGTTTACATAATTAATAATTAAACCATAGCATGAATTTACTGGGGAGGGTGACAAAAGAAGTCAGAAATTCTTCTCGGATGTAATAGCAATAGCACTTAGCCTTATATACCACTTTACAGTGCTTTACAGCCCACTCTAAGCGGTTTACAGAGTCTGCCTATTGCCCACAAGAATCTGGGTCCTCATTTTACCCGCCTTGGAAGGATAGAAGGCTGAGTCAACCTTGAGCCTGGTGAGATTTGAACTGCCAAATTGAAGGCAGCCGGCAGTCAGCAGAAGTAGCCTGCAGTACTGCACTCTAACCACTGCGCCACCACGGCTCATACCAATACCAGTAAAGGAGAATATTTGTAGCTCAGGGTTGAAATGGGAGGTCCCTGCTAGTCACCAAGGATGATATTACTTAATTTGGCTAATGAAATGTCTGCAGGAAAACCACCAAGCTCAGCGAGCATCCAAGGGCCCCTCATCTCACCTGTGCGTTGTCTCCAAGCTAGGGAAGGATTCAAAGAATCTGTCATGTGTTCCTTGTGTGTTCTTCCTCATTGCACCCTACAGAATATGGCCTAGTCCCCCTAATCTTTATTCTTTATTTAATTTGTACCTGCCTTTATTATCTTTACAAATAACACAAGGTAGCAAACATATCCAACACAAATTCCTCTTCCTAATGCCCCCACCCTCTCTAACAATCTGTGAGGTGGGTTGGATTGACTGGCCAAAAGTCACCTACCATATTTTTCAGACTATAAGACACACCTACATTTACAGGAGGAAAAGAAGAAGATTTCAGAGATTTCGGCCAGGGATGCCTGCGTGGCCCAGGCTGTGGATGTGGCTGCGCTCCACGTGGAGTGAGCTGTGGTATGATTTGGTGTCTGTAAGCCCTGCGATTGGTATGCAGTGGCAATGCAGGTTCGCAACCACCTGCCTACAGCGGTGGAAGTTACCTTGTTACCCAGCGATCCTGGTTGGAAGGAGAAAAACAGAGCTTCGGATTTCCTATAGTTATCCGTGAGTCATGGTTTTGCCCTTCCCAGCCCCCAGAAGCACCCTGCAGTGCTCTGCAAGGCAAGTTTTCACCAAAAATGGGCTCATTTCTGAGCTCTCAAGCCCTCTACACATCACATTTTCACCCTCCCAAGTCCCCAGAAGCCCTCTGCAGGCCAAAATGGGCCCTTTTTGGTGAAAATGGACCGTTGCAACACTGCAGAGTGCTTCTGGAAGCCTGGAGGGTGAAAATATGATGTGTGGAGAGTTCACGAAGCAAAAATGTCTGTATTTGGTCTTTAAGATGCACCTAAATTTTCACAAACTTTAAGGGGTGAGGAAAGATGCGTCTTATACTCCGGTAGTTGGTTTTCATGGCTAAGGCAAGACTGGAACTTGTGGTCTAGACTGTAATTTAATTAATTGAGCTGGTGTTTCTATTGAATCAATTGTTGATTTGACACAAGCAAGAAGGCCCAGATCAGATTAAGGGGAAAAGATCAGCTTGAGGATATGTTATTCTATAGGCGACACAAGGAAGGTATAGCAAGGAATGTTAGTTTGGCCCAAATGAGCATTTGGGATTATAAGACTTTCATCACGAAGAATGATGAATAAATTGAGAAGGTCACCAGTAACAGTATTAACAATCTCATATTGTGTGATATAACATAATAACATTTATGTGACATGCAGAAAATTGCTGTAAAGACTGCTTGGTGCATCCTTGATAAATGTGTAAAATAGGACCATGGGAAGGAAGGAAGGAAGGAAGGAAGGAAGGAAGGAAGGAAGGAAGGAAGGAAGGAAGGAAGGAAGGAAGGAAGGAAGGAAGGAAAGACTGCTTGGTGCATCCTTGATAAATGTGTAAAATAGGACCATGGGAAGGAAGGAAGGAAGGAAGGAAGGAAGGAAGGAAGGAAGGAAGGAAGGAAGCAAGGAAGCAAGGAAGGAAAGGGAAGGGAAGGGAAGGGAAGGGAAGAAAGGAAGGGAAGGAAGGGAAGGGAAGGGAGGGAAGGAAAGAAGGAAAGGAAAGGAAGGGAAGGAAGGAAGGAAGGAAGGGGAAAGGAAGGGAGGGAAGGGGAAGGGATGGAAGGAAGGAAGGGAAGGTTAAGGAAGGGAAGGAAGGGAAGGAAGGGAAGGAAGGGAAGGAAGGGAAGGAAGGGAAGGAAGGGAAGGAAGGAAGGAGGGAAGGGACAGAAGGAGGGAAGGAAGGGAAGGGAAGGAAGAAGGGAAGGAAGGGAAGGAAGGAAGGGAAGGAGGGAAGGAAGAGAGAAAAGATTTGCATTAAATATACTGAAAGGAAAACAGTTGGGGAACTAGACCATAAGATATATTTTGGGGGAGAAAGGGAATAGGAAGTCTGAGGCTGAGAATAAACACTTTGAAGGCTGTGCAAGGCTTCAAAGTATTGCTTTGATTTGAAAAAGCTTTGATTGAATCATCCTATCGAAGCCGGTATGCCAACGGAAGCAGGCAATCTGTTTTGAAGCAGTAAATCCAATCAAGTGACTTTGAAATACTTGATTGTAGATTGCAAAGTTTTTAAGATTGCTACACATAGTGTAGCGGGCAAGATTGTTATTTTTCTTTCCTACATGGGGAATGTCCCAAGGAGGGAAAGAGTTGTGATGGGCTCTTTGACATTGAGTATCAATGTCAATGAGTATCAATGAGTTGATACTCTACCTATCAGAGTCATGTGGGGAAAGCAAGATGTTGGTCATCATTCACTTCCTCATCTCTTGTCAGAAGACTTGCTACAAGCTGTAATGTTGATCTCTCTTATGTTATTGGAACGTTACACTTCTATCCTGGTCCTCTAAATACCTGGAAATTCAAATAAACTCTCTATGAATATGTTTTCTCAGAAGGAAGGATGGCTGGACTACAAAAGCCACTTTCTCAGGAAGCTGCTTATCTCCAGCTCTTCTTCTTCTTCGCACTTATGATATAGAACTTTGGTTCAGGTCTTGAGTTAGCCAAGAAATGCGATATACATTGGACAGCTCCAGATCAAGCCTTGTTCTTGACTATTGAAGAGAGGAGAGTGTTCTCCTTCTAGATTTACTGCAAAAGTTAAAAGCGATGGCTTTCGTTCCCCTTCCATCAATCAAAGTTCATCAGCCAGCAGGAAACGGTCCACCTATTACTTTTTTCCCAATGGAGAGGTGAGGTTGAAGTTGGAAGAAGAGGTGAACATGATGAGGGATGATTGATAGAACAGAATGAAGCTGGGAGGGACAATGGAGGTCTTCTCGTCCAGCCCTCTGCTCAAGTAGGAGACCCTACACCAGTGATGGAGAACCTTTTAGACACCCAGTGCCCAAACTGTGCACACGCATGCCCAAACTGTAAAGGTATATGCACATGCACAAGAGATATCTGAAGACCAGCTGGTCAGTGAGAGGTGGGGCATCCCAACATCGGCAGCGTGGCAAGAGGTAGGAAGGATCTTGTTTTGTCATTTGCAGGGAAACAGAAGCTCACAAAAGAAATGCCATGGAGAGCTGACCTGGAGTGACGGCGCATGTGCCAGCAGAGAGGGCTCTGTGTGCCACCTCTGGCACATGTGCCAGAGGTTCACCATCACAGCCCTACACCATTTCAGACAAGTGGCTGTCAACTCTCTTCTTGAAAATCTCCAGTGATAAAGCGCCCACAATTTCTGAAGGCAAGCTTTTTTTCAGTCTCTTCTTAAAAACATCCAGTGTTGGAGCATTCACAACTTCTGGAGGCAAGCTGTTCCACTGATTAACTGTTCTCACTGTCAGGAAATTTCTCCTCCGTTCTAAGTTGTTTCTCTCCTGGGTTAGTTTCCACTCATTGCTTCTTGTTCTACCCTCAGGTGCCTTGGAGAATAGTTTGACTCCCTCTTCTTTGTGGCAGCTCCTGAGATATTGGAAGACTGCTATCATGTCTCCCCTAGTCTTTCCTTTCTCTAGGCTTGCCAAACCCAAATCCTGCAGCCGTTCTTCATACATGCCTTTTTATATGTGCACGAAAGACATTCGTCTGGGAAAGGGATTTCCATACTTTCTAGCTGTTTCCTTCCCTCGTGCTGCTTTTGGCTGAGAAACTCCTACTCTGGTGACGCAGAGAGCTTGAGGATCCAGATCAACCTGAACTGCAGCTGATCAGTGGTGGCAAAAGGGGAATGTGAGGTGAAGCATGAGAGAGAGAGAGCCGTCGCCCCCACCTCCCAATGCTTCCGGGTGCAATTTCTCCACTGCATCTGTCAGATGTTGTTTGGGCTGCTCTCAAACAGCCTGGGGATCCGCTGCCAGAGTTGGGAGAAGGAGAGATTGCTCTTTACTTACCAGGAGTCCAATCTCAGAGATCAGCTCTGAAGGATGGAGACGGGGGGAGGCCCTTTTCTTGCCATCCCTCCCACCCCTGAGAATTGTTCTCCAAGCAGAGAGAGGTCTGGAAAAGGTTGAGAGTCCATTCTGCCCTTCCCTTGCCATCTTCCAATGCCGTCAAGAGCATGGGCAAAGTTTGATGTGCCTTTTGTCCAATGGCCAACCCAGATTGCCACAATCTCCCTGGGAAAAAAGACTAGAGAAGACAAAATTTACTTTAAAGCCATTTGGAATGTTTTCACTTTTGCTGGAGTAGAAGAGTTTGGGCATTGATTCAGCACAGTTTAAATTTTTACCAGATAACCCTTGTTAAAGGTAAAGGTTCCCCTCACACATACATGCACAGAGCCGAGGTGGCGCAGTGGTTTAATGCAGCACTGCAGGCTACTTCAGCTGACTGCAGTTCTGCAGTTCGGCTGTTCAAATCTCATCGGCTCAGGGTTGACTCAGCCTTCCATCCTTCCGTGGTGGGTAAAATGAGGACCCGGATTGTTGTTGGGGGCAACATGCTGACTCTGTAAACCGCTTAGAGAGGGCTGAAAGCCCTATGAAGCGGTATATAAGTCTAACTGCTATTGCTAAAAAAAGATCTCCGTTGCTGACAATAATTTTTTGTATTCCTTTCTAGAAGTTACCGGTATTTTGTTATTACTGATCTAGTAGACATTAATATACAATATAAGAGTCCCCTACTTTTCAAATGTATAATTGTACCAGAAATTACTATGACAACATCAGTCAATCAGAATAGAGCTGGAAGGGACCTTGTAGGTTTTCTAATCTAATCCCCCGCTCAAGCAGGAGATGCTATAACCGTGATGGTGAACCGATGGCACGCATGCCACAGGTGGCAGACGGAGCCGTATGTTAGGGCAGCCTTCCATCCTTTCGAGGTGGGTAAAATGAGGACCCGGATTGTTGTTGGGGGCAACATGCTGACTCTGTAAACCGCTTAGAGAGGGCTGAAAGCCCTATGAAGCGGTATATAAGTCTAACTGCTATTGCTATTGCTATGCTAGTCGTTCCCAACTCTAGGGGGCAGTGCTCATCTCCGTTTCAAAGCCAAAGAGTCAGCACTGTCCGAAGACATCTCCGTGGCCCTGGAGACATCATGACTAAACACCAAAGGTGCATGGAACGCTGTTACCTTCCCACCAAAAGTGGTCCCTATTTTTCTACATGCATTTTTAACGTGCTTTAGAACTGCTAGGTTGGCAGAAGCTGGGACAAGTAACGGGAGCTCACTTCATTACACACTAGGGATTCGAACCGCCGAACTGCCAACTTTTTTGATCGATCAGCTCAGCATCTTAGCCACTGAGCCCATGTCCCCTATTAACCTTGTTAACTTGTTACATCCATCTCATTTGGCCAAAACATGAAGTTACTTCAGGCATTTTGATGCCACTCCGCCAAATCTATGTATATAATGCAAATCTTGAAGAAACTCAGACTGAGTTGTTTATTCCCCAACTTGACAGTGAAAACCCATATTGAATCCTTCTCTCTCCCAATCCCGGACCCTACATTCAGGACAGCTAATTTGCATGAAGCCACCTTCCCTGATCCCTGGATTCACTATCTTCACAGACAACAGCAGGTGGCAGCAGGAAGATTTCCCTATGAAGCTCTGGCTTCTTGTGGGTGAGGATCTTGTGTTCGTCTCTTAACCGTTGAAGCTCAGAGGGAATTTAGAGAGTGAGGCAGAATAAAGTACTTCTGACAGATACAGAAGATTATAGGCCATTTTGGTCCTACTGAGCAAAGAGGGTGGGAGGGTTGTGGAGTGAGTAATCAATGCTGTGTTAAATGCTTCTTAGACTTCATCCACGAAAGGAACAGTTTCCTGGCCCCTTAACTGAACAGTCACTTCCTTTCTCTTGTAAATCTTATCCTCTAGTATCAGCTGTATTGGATCAGCCTGAGCACCTCCTCCCCCTCCTTCTTTTTCTTCTTCTTCTACTTTTTCCTCCTCCTCTTCTCCTTCCTTTTCTTCTGCTTCCTCTTCCTCTTCTTCTTTTTCTTCTTCTTCTTCCTCCTACTCTTCCTCTTCTTCCTTTTCTTCCTCTTCCTCTTCCTCTTCTTCTTCTTCTTCTTCTTCTTCTTCTTCTTCTTCTTCTTCTTCTTCTTCTACTACTACTACTACTTCTTCTACTTCTTCTACTTCTTCTACTTCTTTTTCTTCCTCCTCTTCCTCTTCTCCTTCCTTTTCTTCTGCTTCCTCTTCCTCTTCTTCTTTTTCTTATTCTTCTTCCTCCTACTCTTCCTCTTCTTCCTTTTCTTTTCTTTTCTTCCTTTTCTTTTTCTTTTTCTTTTTCTTCTTCTTCTTCTTCTTCTTCTTCTTCTTCTACTACTACTACTACTACTACTACTACTTTTTCTTCCTCCTCTTCCTCTTCTTCCTTTTCTTCTTCTTCCTCTGCCTCTTCTTCTTTTTCTTCTTCTTCCTCCTACTCTTCCTTTTCTTCCTATTCTTCCTCTTCTTTTTCTTCTTCTTCTACTTCCTCCTCTTCCTCTTTTTCTTCTTCTTCCTCCTCCTTTTTCTTCTTCTTCTTCTTCTACTTCCTCCTCCTCTTCTTCTTCTTCCTCTTCTTCTTCTTCCTCTTCTTTGTCTTCTTTGTCTTCCTCTTCTTCCTCTTCTTTTTCTTCTTCAGCTTCTTTTTCTTCTTCTTCCTCTGCTTCTTTTTCTTCTTTTCTTTTTCCTCCTCTTCCTCCTCCTCCTCCTCCTCCTCCTCCTCCTCTTCTTTTCATAAACATTTTAAATACAGTGTATTTTCAGGGCATATCATTTACAAAAAAGCAAAGAAAGAACAAAAAGAAATATGAACACGTATATTAATAATGATAATAATAGTGTAACGGAATAATTTTAACTAGATTTCTCTTTATATTAGCTTATTTGTAATTCTGTTAATTACATTAGCATATTTATAATTATAAACCACCTTTTTATTTAATTCATACATAACAATAATTTTTCTTCATCTACTTTCTTCCTCTTTTCTCTAACCACTCGTAGAATCTATTCCATGTTAAGTAATATTCTGTGTCGTCTTTGTCCTTTATTTTTAATGTCAATCTGTCCATCTCTGCACAGTCTAATATTTTCTGAATTACATCCTCATCTAATGGAGTATTCTCAACACATTCTTCTAATCTAGGCTCATGGCCATCATGAGGATGGAGGACATAACATTTTGGTGACTGAGGTCATACTTAATATTTTTTGGGTGGGACAAGGACCACAGCAGATTAGGAATAGCCTTATTGTCTGTCCAGCTGAGAGATAGAAGTATCCACATGAAATGGAAGAGGCTTTAAAAAAAACCTCTAGATGACAGTCTCAATTGCATGTAAAAAAGACATGGGACCTCAATCTCAAGGTTGAGACCATTAGCTTGACTTTTTTAATCCCCTTGTGGCTGTCTCTGAAATGTTAGCGGATCAAAGGCTAAAACCTATGAAGAACGGTTGCAGGAATTCCATTCCCGGACTTTCAGTTTACGTGTTGGGTTGTTTTTTGCCCTCCAGAGGCTTCAGGAGGCTTCCCTCAAGCCTCCAGAGGGAGAAAAAATGGCCCAACATGCAAAACGGAAGTCCGTTCCCAAACTTCCGGTTTGCGCATTGGGTTATTTTTTTTTCAGGGAAGCCTCCAGAGGGCGAAAAATGGCCAAAAATGAAGGCCAAAGTCAGCTGGCCAGCGTGTGGAGGCACGCTGGAGCTGACAGGGCAATGCCTAACAAATAGCTCCACATGTCACCTGTGGCATGCATGCCATAGGTTCACCATCATAGGTCTAGTTTAATTAAAAGAAGGACTACTAGGGATGACATGATAGCTGTCTTCCAATAATCTAAGGATTTGTCATAAAGAAGTCAAGCTATTCTCCAAAGCACCAAAAGGCAAGACAAGAACAATGGATGGAAACTAATCAAGGAGAGAATCAACCTAGAGCTAAGAAGAAATTCCCTGACAGTTAGAACAATTAATCAGTGGAACAGCTTGCCTCCAGAAGTTGTAAATGCTCCAACACTGGAAGTTTTTAAGAAGAGACTGGACCGCCATTTGTATGAAATGGTATAGGGTTTCCTATATCATTTCCTATACCTTGAGCAAGGGGCTAGACTAGAAGATCTCCAAGGTCCCTTCCAACTCTATTATTCTATTAAAAAAGAGAAGACTACAGTACATTAGAATATTTCTTCATACGTGTTCCACATGTTGTAAAGCAATTACGTATGCATAATAAATGTGATAGTTGAAAATGCTTTCAGAATGGACATATCAGCGCCAAAATTTGGCTCAGGCACATATAAAGTAAAGGATTAATTAGCGATGACTGTTTCTTGCTTGCAAAGATTGTTGTTCAGCATTCCAGCTCCAGTGATAGCTGGCCAGATGTCACTAGGAAGTTCCTTGAGGCTTCCTTAATTTATGACTCAACCCTTGCAAAAACACTGTCATCTCACAATAGACATCATCCAGTTACTGGATTAACTCATTATCTGGGTTTATGTAATTTCATTAAAAAAAACCATGAATACAATTTAATGAAAAAGCTTTGTAAACTAACCAGACTGGTTGGTTTCACATACGCCAAAGACCCAAACCATTATTCACCCTGTTCAAGCTTTTGCACATTGGACAAATACAGCTAGCAGGTCTTTCACTGACCTGATTAAGTGTGTTGTGTGAATGTAGCCAGCAGGAGAGAGAGAAAACTGCAAACCGGTGTCAGATAAGATTTGTTTTTAAAGGAATATCAAAAGCTCAACATCTTTCAATTAAAAGACATCAAAGCGTCCTGCTTTGAGGGCAAAGGAAGATGCGTGTTCTTTACAACGCTGTCTCTAAGAAGATACTTTCTCCTCAAAATGATTTCTAAAGGAGCCAAACGCTTTTCTAAGGAAGAAGGAAAAAATAAAATGATTTAGTTTACTCCAACCCTTTGTGTCTCCCTCCCCCCACACCAGGATATTACCTCTTTTTCTTCTGCTCCACACCTCTTTAAAACCAAAGCTCTAATCTTTGTGAAAATGGCTGACAGCCATTGAGTTTCTCACTTGGCGGTGTTTTGTTCGACTGGCACCCTTAATTCTAAAAATAAGGTTTTTAACCTTAATAGCCACAATTGTTTACTCGGGATTCAGCCCTGTGCAAAACTGAAGGACTATTTGATTTTTTTTTTAAAGTCAAAAACTGAAGCCCAGCTTGGACATGGAATCTTCATAGTTCCCTTAAAAGGGTGTTCAGGAATACAAATTGTAGAAAGTCAGCCCACTCCTCTCTCCTGAAATATTTTGAGAAATATTAAGAAGGCAGAATATTATATTTCCCCTAAAAGAGAAATAGAAATCTTCTATCATCTATCTATCTATCTATCTATCTATCTATCTATCTATCTATCTATCTATCTATCTATCTATCTATCTATCTATCTATCTATCTATCATCTATCAATCTCTCTCTCTCTCTCTATCTATCTATCTCTATATGTCATCTGCCTGCCTACCTACCTACCTACCTACCTACCTACTATCTATCTATCTATCTATCTATCTATCTATCTATCTATCTATCTATCTATCTATCTATCTATCTATCTCTATCATCTACCTACCTACCTACCGTATATACTCGAGTATAGGCCGACCCGAATATAAGCCGAGGCACCTAATTTTACCACAAAAAACTGGAAAAGTTATTGACTCGAGTATAAGCCTAGGGTGGGAAATGCAGCAGCTACCGGTAAATTTCAAAAATAAAAATAGATACCAATAATGTTTTTGAATATTTATTTCAAAGAAAAACAGTAAACTAGCGGTGTATTCAATGAAATACTTCACTCACCTCATGATGCTGATGTCCCGCTGTGATGATGATGTCCCGTGCAGCCGCGGGAGCGATGTCCCGCCTCCTATGACACACGGCACAGTGATTCCTATCATTGGATCACTGTACCAGAGGAGGTGGGACATCGCTATGTGGCTGCTTGCCATAACAAGGAGGAGGTGGGACATCGTTGCAGAGCGGCAGGAGGGGGAGGAAGGGGAATCGTATGACAGCCCTGCATTACATTAGAACGTGAGGAGGGGGGATGGTGCGCTGCGCGCTGCGCGACAAACTGACACAGAGGGAGGGGAAACTCACAGGGGCACTGGGCCATTCACGAGTGTCACCCAGCGGCATGGCCCCGCCCCCTTTTCTCCTCCATTTCGGGCAAATTTTTCACTGACTCGAGTATAAGCCGAGGCGGCTTTTTTCAGCCCAAAAAGTGGGCTGAAAAACTAGGCTTATACTCGAGTATATACAGTACCTACCTATTTATTTTACTTGCTTATTTATTTACTTACTTACTTACTTATTTAGTCAAACATGTACAGCAGTTATAAGCATAAACATGGACAGGAACCCAGGAAATGGGTATGAATAAATGAGTACGGTAGGACAAGGACGGTAGGCACCCTGGTGTGCTTATGCACGCCCCCTTACAGACCTCTTAGGAATGGGGTGAGGTCCACAGTAGACAGTTTAAGGTTAAAGTTTTGGGGGTTCGAGGATGTAACAACAGAGTTGTGTAGTGCATTCAAGGCATTGACCGCTCTGTTGCTGAAGCCAAATTTTCTGCAGTCAAGTTTGGAGTGCTTTACCTTGAGTTTGTATCTATTGTTTGCCCATGTATTATTGCGGTCAAAGCTGAAGTAGTCGTTGACAGATAGGACGTTGTAGCACACAATTTTGTGTACTACACAGGTCAGATCTTAGCCGGCATAGTTCTAGGTTGTCCAGGCCCAAAGTTTCAAGCCTGGTGGCATAAGGGATTCTATTGTGAGCAGAGGAGTGGAGGATTCTTCTTGTGAAATACCGCTAGACTCGCTCGATTGTATTAATGTCAGATATACAGTGTGGATTCCAGGCAGATGAGCTGTATTTGAGAATTGGTCTGGGAAAAGTTTTGTATGCCCTAGTTTGTAGTACAATGTTACTGGAGAACAAGCTTCACAAATTAGGTTAATAATTCTTATATATCATACGCCATCCTATCTACAAGACAAAAGACCTTCAGCTCCAGGGTGATGGGATTAAGACATGACCCTCCAGGACATAAAAGGATTATCTTTCAGCAGAGCTCACCACATGGCACAAACACCTGGGGACATTGCATCACCCTCCAAGTTTCAACCAAACCTGGCAGCTCAGACAAAGTTAGCTATGACCCTTGCATAGCCCCATGGGAGTCTGACAGCAAGCAATAGAATACATGTCCTTGCTCCAGGAACAGGAAGTTCAAGGGCAGTACCCAAGAGAGGGTATAAATAACCCTCATTCTCCATTCCATGTGTTCAGCTGCACCAGGCCCATGTTCCTGATGGTTCTGCTCCATTAGGACACCTTTCCAATCAGCCTCCATGTTTCCAGTGTCTTTCTCCCCACTTGGAACTGAACCAGATGGATATTTCTTCCAACAAAATCTAAATGTAGAAAACTGATTTATTACAAGGGAGCGGCCACAATCACAAACATTTATAATAGCCAACGGTAAGTGGATGGATGGGAGAGAAGAAAGGTGGCAATGGCTGACCCTCAACCAGAACATTGGATGACCCTTAACAAGATAATTTAGTTCAATTAATTGCCTTAGGAAGGATACGGTGTTGCAAGGTTACAACAGTTAAGATATTTTAGCTTGGAAAAATGGGAGAGCAAGCATAACATTATGATTGATGTATAGGTTTTTCTTCCCTGTGAAAGATACTTAAATCCAAAACCAGAGAGGAAAATATTTCTTTGCAAATCATCGGAAGTACATCCAGTGGAGTAGACCTCTTGGTCATTTACAGGGGAGGATTGAAAGGAGCCTTGTGACATTGTCAAGATTAAGAAGCTTATTAGCAGGTAATCTATTACAGATCGCAATGCGTGTCATCCATATGGATGTAAGTGCATTGCCCTCCCCCCCCCAAAAAAAGCTAATCAATCTGATAACCTTTAAGGTGCTCTGTTCTCTTCCTGTAGAATAGAATTTGCAACATGAAATGTTTTGTGAATCCAGCCAATTACGATTCATTAAAGGTGGGGGGGGGGACCCATGCAAACAGCTGTGGACGTACATCCAAGGATTACGTTTTACATATCCCGTGGATCAAGCCAGGTTTTAAACCCTGCCTTGAACAGTTGACTCATGAAAAGCTCCTCTTTGACAAATGCGAGAGAGAAACGACAGCTGGCAATATATAGCCAGAGAAAAGACATGTGCAAGAAGGAATGAAGCATTGCCAAGAGCCCTTATTAACCAGTGCACTCAGAGATAAAACTAAGACCATCTGTTGCCTTGATGGTTCTGCTCACCATAATTGCTAATAGAGGAAAATATGGAAGAGATTCCAGCTGAAACCTGGGATGAGAGGGAGACATGGGTTTTTGCATTTAGAGAGAATTGCTTATAGAGAAGGGCAAATTGGTCCTCAGAGTGCTTTCAGTGAAGATCTTTTGCTACTGCCGAGCTGAAGTGCTCTCTACCTAACATTGAGTTAGCAGAGAACCACAGAAAAGAAATTCCCAATTGCTGTTCCTATCCTACCTCTATGGCCCCCTTTCCCAGTCTGGGGACATAAGCTGGCTTCCCTCCAAGTTCCTGGAAAGCGTTGTGGCCCACCAGTGGCCAGCAGATTCAGACAGTGAGGACCAGGGGTGGGTTTCAACCGGTTCGCGGCGGTCCCTGCGATCCGGTTGGTCGCCGAACCCGGAAGTAAGTAACTTCCGGCAACGGCGAAGGCCCCCCCCCCTGCGCCCGCGCGCGCGCACGCCTCCACCCACTCCTTACCCGGTTTTGATGAATTCTGCGCTTCCACGCATGCGCAGGACGCATACAGCACCTGCGCGATCCTCCAGGAGCAGCTGGAGCATCGCACAGACGCTAGTACGCATGCGTGCGGTGCACGCGTGCGCGAGGACACCGCACACGTGCGCGAGGACGCCGCCGGCCTCGTTCCAACCGAACCGGTTGGAACAGGGCGAGAAATCCACCCCTGGTGAGGACGTTGAGGATGAACAGCCTTCCATCCTTACGAAGTTGGTAAAATGAGGACCCAGATTGTTGGGGGCAATATTTTAACACTTCGATAATTGAGTGAAGTTTTACAAGGTTAAAGACAACTTGAAGCTCTCTTTTGAATACTTTGGGGATGAAAGGAAAGTTGTGGGGTGGGACATGTTTTGGCTCTAGTTCAGTGGTGGGTTCCAGATCCTGTTGCAACCAATACAGTGCAATGGGGCCGGGCGTCCACCACATGAAAGTGTGCAGCGCGTGCATGCATACTTACCACCTGCGATGCTCCGCAATGCTTCCACGACCCTCCAGCTGCTCAGCGGAGCATCACACAGGTGCCGTACGCTCCGTGCACATACGCGGAAGCCCCAAAACCTCAAATACCTGTAAGGAGAGTGGACGGGCAGGTGGGCCCTCCAGAGCACTGTACCGGAATGGAGTACCCGGTGCTCCCGGCAGGCACCGGTAACCCATGGGCGTACCAGTCGTAACCCACCACTGCTGTAATTAGATGCAAGTAAAGACATGGCTTGAGACTGGCCTAGGGCTTTGTATTACTGCCCTCCCCTGAAAAGCTAATACATTGTATTACTGAGCACTGCAGTGGTTAGAATGCACTATTGCAGGCTAATGCACTGCACATTGCCAGGAGTTCAATCCTCACCAGCTCCAAGTTGACTCAACCTTCCATCCTTCCAAGTCGGTAAAATGAGGACCCAGATTGTTTGGGGCAATAGGCTGACTCTAAGAACTGCTTAGCGGGGCCTATAAAACACTGTGAAGTGGTATATAGGTCTAAGTGCTATTGCTATTAGAAGTGTATGATAACAGGACAGAGATTGTGCAAAGATTACAACTAGGACTAGTCCACTGAAGGAGAAAGTGATATGTATTTCCATGCTGAATTTCCATGTGCTGAAATAAGAGAATATTTTTGTAGAACCTCACACACATTAGGAACGGCAGAGTATAGAAACTTTTTTTGTCTAAAGATTATATCAATACGGTTGGTTTATTTGTTTGCTAGACTGAATTCCTGCATTTCCTCCTGGAGGCTAAGGTAGCATACATAATATTCCTTCCTCCAATTTTATGATTCTCCCGCCCCCAATTGTATTACCAAGTTGGTGTGTAGGAAATTCTATTTTCCCTACCTCTGTTGCTATTTCAACAGAAGGAAGCCACAACAACCATCGAAGAAATAAATGAATTGTCTGACTTGGGTGAAGTTCTACAATCGTCCTGATATTCCATTCTGTTTCAACTCATTGAATAGAATCCACTTGCTTACAACTGAACTTATGGGCTTAAAGTGGGCTTAAAAGATCACTTTTGGAAAAAAAAAACAAGAATTATTGTTACATACTTTCATTGTGTAATTGGGTATTTCAATGGCTTACTGTATGTGTTAATCTTGTTGATACTTTCGCTTTTATATATCACTAGAGAACCTGTGCCCTATTTGGTCATCATTTCAGAGATATTTCATTATCAAAATAAAGAAATGAAGTAGCCAAAGATTGGGGGGAAAAGCAGTGGAAGCCAGTTTCCCCATTGTGTTTCCTTATGGGAGCTGGCAGAAAACATCAGAAAACATCCTTCCTTCCTTCCTTCCTTCCTTCCTTCCTTCCTTCCTTCCTTCCTTCCTTCCTTCCTCCCGCCCGCCCGCCCTCCCTCCCTCCCGCCCTCCCTCCCTCCCTTCCTTGAATTTCTTCCAGTTTTCCCATTTACTTTGCTTGTGGGAAGCTTCTAAGGAGAAAAATCAGTGGGAAGCCAGCAGGAAGTTGCAACACCAAGGCAGGAGGTAGGTGGCTGCTGCTGGGAGGGGGAGGGAGAGAAGGAGTGCATGGGGGTGTGGGATTGGAACAGTGGTGAGATACAAATTTTTTTACTACAAGTTCTGTGGGGGTAGCTTGGTAGGCGTGGCATAGCTTGGTGGGTGTGTGGCTGGGTGGGTGTGGCGGGGAAAGGATACTGTAAAATCTCTATTCCCACTCCACTCCAGGGAAAGGATACTGTAAAATCTCTATTCCCACTCCACTCCAGGGGAAGGATACTGTAAAAAACCCATTCCCACTCCACTCCAGGCAAAGGATACTGTAAAATCTCCATTCCCACCCCACTCCGGGGAAAGGATAATGTAAAATCTCATTTCCCACCCCACTCCAGGGAAAGGATATTGCAAAATCTCATTTCCCACCCCACTCCAGGGAAAGGATACTGCTTAATCTTTATTCCCACCGCACTTCAGGGAAAGGATACTGTAAAATCTCCATTCCCACCCCACTCCAGGGCAAGGATACTGTAAAATCTCCATTCCCACCCCACTCCAGGGGAAGGATATGGCAACATCTCATTTCCCACCCCATTCCAGAGAAAGGATACTGCATAATCTTTATTCCCACCCCACTTCAGGGAAAGGATACTCTAAAATCTCCATTCCCACCCCACTCCAGGGAAAGGATACTGCAAAATCTCATTTCCCACCAAACTTCAGGGAAAGGATACTGTAAAATCTCTATTCCCACCCCACTCCAGGGAAAGGATACTGCAAAAACTCCATTCCCACCCCACTCCGGGGAAGGATACTGCAAAATCCTGATTTCCTCCCAATCAACTGGGACTCAGGAGGCAGAGAATAGATGGGGGCGGGGCCAGTCAGTGGTGTTATTTACCTGTTTTCTGAACTACTCAAAATCTCCACTACCGGTTCTCCAGAACTGGTCAGAACCTGCTGAATACCACCTCTGGAATGGTACCTGTGGGTGCATGTGGTTTGGTAAGAAAGTGTGGGTGGGTGCCAGAGATGCCACATCAGTTGGGAAAGGTACAGGTGGGTGGCATAGATCAGGGAGGGTGCCTGCAGGTTCACAGGAGGTGGTATGTGGCTCTGATAGGTGACGGGGGGGGTGACACAAGTCAAGAAGGGTGCGGGGATTGTCAGGGTTGGGTAAAAGATGCTACACAGACCAAGTAAGTTGCATTGGGGGGGGGGGACAGCACATGTGAAGAAGAATGTGAAGGACACAATGACTAAGTGGAGATCATAGGAGCGACGAACAGGTGCCACATAGGTCAGGTTTCATGGAGGTTAGCATGGATCAAAACAGTTTGTAAGAGATTTCATTTCCTTGGGAGTCATAGATTTTGGACATATTCTGTAGGTTATCATCTTTGAGGTATTTTGGTCCAAAAATTGTTGCTCTGTGATGCACTGTTTATCTTAGTTAAAGGTCGTGAGAATGAAAGTTTTAATAGAGTATAAATTGTGCATACCATAGACTGGTGTCTTATTCTGGTCTAATTATCTGAGATCGATTGAATACCTCGTGGATCTATATTTTATTCTCCTCTCCATTCTTCTTGCATTGAACCAAGACTTCTTATTTTTCTCGGGCTTTTGAAAAATGTGCAAAATGGTTTTAACATAGCTTTTAGTTTTAACTTCTTGGACAAAGTACAAAGCACTTTTTTATCATCTCTTCCTTTCACATCTATCAACAAACCAACTTTAAGAAGGTTGTCAGAGTGACTTAGGGGAAAAAAATCTGAACAATTAGGATAAAATGTCCTCTGAAGGTATACAGTTCTCATTTCTGCCAACTTTTTCACTAACCCTACTCCTGTAAAAATCGTTTTACCCGAGCAAACGTTTGTTTTTAGGCCTGTGTTTCTCAACCTTGGGAACTTAAGATGGGTGGATTTCAACTCCCAGAATTCCTCTTGCTGACTGGGGAATTCTGGGTGTTGAAGTCCACTCATCTGAAAGCTCCCAAAGTTGAAAAACATGGTTCTAAGCATTAAAAAAAAATCTGTCTATTGCTTCCTGCAGGTCAAACTGCCTTTGACTTTTCTTTTAGAATAATCCTCTAAAATGCCAGCCGTATACAAAACATCTGGCAGCCCTGCGAAAAACTCCGCTGCTGCAGCTGGACTCCTTGTCTACATCACTGTGATGCCGAACTGAATAACTGCCAAGAACATTACACGGTTACTGCAGCGAAGACACCTGTCCCTGCTGGTAGGTTATTTCTAGTCCAGAACTATTTCTCAATTCTTGGCTGATTTCTAGGGCAACCTCGTTGTCAGGCTGCTAGGACACTATTATTTGCTAGAAGGGGGGGAAGCTATGACAGCTTCAAAACCCACAGAAGCCAATAAAATCAAATAAAAATGGAAGAGTGGGTTATCTTTCTGCATGCAAGCAGAATTTGGGGGAAGGGTTTCAAGACCCCTGACGAAGTCACTGCATGTACCCTGTTTCCCTGAAAATCAAACCTCCTCGGATAATAAGCCCAATCGGGCTTTTGAGTGCATGGGCTAAAATAAGCCCTCCTCCTAAAATAAGCCCTCCCTGAAAATATTGCAACACAGCAGCAGCCATGAGGTGACCGCTGTTACGTCCTCCCGTCCCGGCCAGTGGGAGGGGCCAGAGCCGCAAGGTCCTGATTGGCCCCGACGCACCCTCTGGCTGGCGGGAGAATTGCCGGCCGCCTATTGGTCAGCCGCCTGACAGCTCTAGTATATAAAGAGCTGTCAGGCGGGTGAGCGCTGTCCAAGTACTGAACTGCTGTTGTACCGTTTAATGTTAATAAACCTGTTGAATTTACCTCATGCCTGGTTTGTAATAACCACACTCGCCGCCTCTTGCACCTCAAAAATAAGAAGACCTCTCCAAAAATAAGGTGATGCGCTTATTTCAGGGGGTCAAAAGAAAATAAGACCCTGTCTTCTTTTCGGGGAAACATGGTATTCCAAGCTGTGAGATCTTCATCTGCACTTCTTTCCTTCCAGTAGCTTAGCTTAAGAATTTCTTGCATGCTCCTTGGCTCAGTGCCAGCCATGCACAACTGGCAATCCAATCAAAGACCAGGATTTCCCATTCCTTGGACTACCTTGCCTCTCCTTGAAAAAGTCTCCTCTAAGGGTTGGTAGACTTTTTGAAATGGCATGAGATGTTCTTCTGGAAGGTGGAGTGGGGCGTGAAGGAGCTACAGAGGGCAGGAGAACTAGCAGCAGTGAGGGGAAGGCCCATAGTGGTTCAAATAACTGACCTGATAAACTGAGGACCATTTTATGCAGTCCATTCAAGCAATTTACACTGTCTAATGCCTGGCAGCACTTTCTGAAACAACCGACAGATATTATACAAAGATGGGCTCCTTGGAAGCTCAGTGGTATCACCACTCTTTTGAAAGACCAGTAGACTTGTCCTGAAAAAGGATTGGTATCTTGGCTAGGTAAGTAGGGTTAAGGGCTTCGTAAAATGAAGACGGTGGGACACAGTGGCTCAATGGCTAAGATGCTGAGCTTGTTGATCAAAAAGGTTGGCAGTTCAGCGGTTCGAATCCCTAGTGCCGCGTAACAGAGTGAGCTCCCGTTACTTGTCCCAGCTTCTGCCAACCTAGCAGTTCGAAAGCATGTAAAAATGCAAGTAGAAAAATAGGAACCACCTTTGGTGGGAAGGTAACAGCGCTCCATACACCTTCGGCCTTTAGTCATGCCAGCCACATGACCAGTGGTGGTTTTCAAAAATTGTTTGAACCTACTCTGTGGGTGTGGCCTCCTTTGTGGGAGTGGCTTGCCGCCCATGTGACCGGATGGCTTGCCGCCCATGTGACCAGATATGAAGATGCCGACGACACTTGTCAGAACCACCTTAAATTACCTCACACAAAGCACTGGCATGCATAAGAATATGATGTAAACTTGTTTTTTAAAAGGCATCTTTGGTTTGCGTTAAAACAACTTCAACACACGCAATGTTCTGACTGCACCACAAACGCAGTAGTCATCCTTACCTTTCACAGAGGCACTGAGTTTTATAAATATAAGCATGATAGTGTAGAATAATCATATCCAAGGACCAGTGGTGGGTTTCAAAATTTTTTGGAACCTCTTCTGTAGGTGTGGCCTGCTTTCCGGGTCCACTGGTGGGACCTCTTCTAACCGGTTCGGTAGATTTGACGAACCGGTTCTACTGAATAGGTGCGAACTGGTAGGAACCCACCTCTGCACATGACCACGGAGACGTCTTCGGAGAGTGCTGGCTCTTTGGCTTTGAAACAGAGATGAGCACCACCCCCTAGAGTTGGGAAAGACTAGCACATATGTGCGAGGGGAAATTTTACCTTTACCTAAAATAAAGACATGCTGGAGAAATTAAGAGGAGATGCAGTTTTATCTGCTCTGTTCCAACTGGAAATCCTGGGTCACCTTTAATAATAAATGGATAGGGGAATATCTAAATTTCTTCCCCAATTAAAGTATATTTGTTAATGTATGCCCTCTCCAACAACTTTGGCTCTAAAGGGAGAAGGAATAGTCAGGATGTAACAGAATAACAGAATTGGAAGGTACCTTGGAGGTCTTCTAGTCCAACCCTTTACTCAAGCAGGAGACCCTATACCATTTCAGACAAATGCCTGTCCAATCTCTTCTTAAAAGCCTCCAGTGATGGAGCCCACAACTTCTGGAGGCCAGCCGTTCCACTGATTAATTGTTCTCACTGTCATGCTAAGCTCACAGCCATCTTAAGGAAAACACAACCTTTTGCCCATTTGGGATTTTTTTTTTTTTGGTATTTTATTTGGATTTATAGGCCGCCCTTTTCCCTGAGGGGACTCAGGGCGGCTTACAATCATTAGGGAGGGGGTGCAATTCAATACAAACAATATGTGAACAAAATAAATAAAGTAATAAAAACACAACTTGCATTCAACATTCAACACTCGGGTGGGGCAAATTAGAGACTTATCCCCAGGCCTGTTGGGATAGCCAGGTCTTAAGGGCTGCGCGGAAGGCCTGGACGGTGGTGAGGGTGCGTATCTTGACGGGGAGATCGTTCCACAGGTTGGAGCTGCAACAGAAAAGGCTCTCCTCCTTTGCATATATCCCAGTCACCTTGTTTGTCAACCATAGTTTGTGGTTTTGTATGGAGCCCATCTCATTGCAATTTATCAGTTTAAACCATGGATGTTCCTTGAGTACAAATGCTGACCTTTTTTGGGGGGGGGGGGAACTGGAGCCTCTCCCATTTTGCAACACAGCCCAATTGGCAGCAATGGTTGTTTTCAAGGCTGCAAAATTGCCCTTCCTTATTTTTGTTATAATCAAATTCATTGTTGAAAAGAGCAAAGCCAGAGCAGTTGGCAGCCAGTTAAAGACCCCTTCAAGTTCACCTTGACTAGTGACTGCAGTGATCCATGCAGATTTTTTGGCAGTGCTATCTAATTGGTTGGTTATCTTCTTTTTACAGAATAATGTTTAACCTCCCGGTCTAGCCAATAGCCCTGGGGTTTCTAAGACGTTCCTCATCAAGATAATTGAGTGCTGGATTTATTTAAGAATTTATGTAAAGTTCTCTCTCCTTCTCCTCTCTCTCTCCCTCTTTCTCTCAATCTCTCTCTCCAGGATAGAACAGAACGGAATAACAGAGTTGGGAAGGACCTTGGGGTTATTCTAGCCAACCCTCTGCACAAGCAGGAGTCCTTATACTATTCTGGAGAAATAGCTGTCCCATCTCTTCTTAAAAACCACAACTTCTGAAGGCAAGCTATTCCACTGGTTAATTGTTCTCAATGTCAGGAAAATTATCTTCAATTCTACGTTGGTTCTCTCAATGATTAGGTTTTTTCCTCTCTCTCTATTACATACACACTCTCTCTCACACACACAAACTCCATCCTGGGATAGGTTTTCAATAGGAATGGAAGCATTTGAGAAACATCGATAGCCAGGGGTGAAATTCAGCAGGTTCTGGAGAACCAGTAGCAGAAATTTTGAGTAGTTCGGAGAACTGGCAAATGCTACCTCTGGCTGGTCCCAGAGTAGGGTAGGAATGGAGATTTTGCAGTATCCTTCCCCCAGGAGTGAGGAGGGAATGGAGAGTTTGCAGTATCCTTAGCAATAGCAATAGCAATAGCAGTTAGACTTATATAACACTTCATAGGGCTTTCAGCCCTCTCTAAGTGGTTTAGAGAGTCAGCATATTGCCCCCAACAATCCGGGTCCTCATTTTACCCACCTCGGAAGGATGGAAGGCTGAGTCAACCCTAAGCCGGTGAGATTTGAACAGCCGAACTGCTGAACTACAGTCAGCTGAAGTAGCCTGCAGTGCTGCATTTAACCACTGCGCCACCTCGGCTCTTTCCCCCAGGAGTGGGGAGGGAATGGGGATTTTGCAGTATCCTTCCCCTGCCATGCCCACCAAGCCACGACCACAGAACCTGTAGTAAAAAAAAATTGAATTTCACCACTGTCTACAGCTCTCTACAGATCTATTGTCCACATGCCTAACCCTGTCAATGTGGTTGCTTCAGAAGTTTCCTTTTGCTAGCTCTGTGATGCGACTGCTTGGACGATTCTTGAAGGCATCTCTCAGCTAGAAGCCACTCAGCCTCCTGCCTCTGCCGCCTTCTCCTCCTTTCTCCTCACAGAACTGCTGCGACTTCAGTAAATATTCATAGCGCCAAGAAGCCAGCAGAGAAAGCCAGAATAGATCACAGAACTACAGCGGCTCTTAGATACCTCAGAAAAGTGAGCCGAGTTCCTAGCTACGGACTCTTCAAGGCAGGTTGAAAAAGTAAAGCCTCCTTCAAATCAAGTCTGAAGCTTGGTGATTTCATGGGCAAACTCATGTCTTTTGACTGGAAGCAGTAGAGAAGTGGTTTGGCACAGGGGTGAAATCCAGCAGGTTCTGACAGGTTCTGGAGAACCGGTAGCGGCAAATTTGAGTAGTTTGGAGAACTTTATTTATTTATTTACTTATTTATTTATGGGATTTGTATGCCGCCCACTCTCAAGAGACTCAGGGCGGCTTACAAATAAGAAGGACGGGGGGAACATACAAAAAATAAAAAACAACATTAAAAGATCCACAACATTCACAACTTAGGATGGGGCTGGAAAAAAGTCAACAGCCCCAGGCCTGCCAGAACAGCCAGGTCTTGGTCGCTTTGCGGAAGGCCGGAAGGGTAGTAAGGGTCCGGATCTCCACGGGAAAGTCGTTCCATAGGGCTGGAGCAGCTACAAGAAGGCCCTCACCCGGGGGGGTCGCCAGCCGACATTGACCGGCAGATGAAATCCGGAAGAGGCCTAGTCTGTGAGATCTTATGGGTCTCTGGGAGGTAAATGGCAGGAGGCGGTCTCTCAGGTAGCCAGGTCCTATACCATGTAGGGCTTTAAAAGTAACGACTAGCACCTTGAAGCGCGTCCGGAGACCAATGGGAAGCCAGTGCAGCTCGCGGAGGATAGGTGTAGCGTGGGTGTGCCTAGGTATGCCCACTATCGGTTGCGCGGCTGCATTCTGGACTAACTGAAGTCTTCCAACACTCTTCAAGGGCAGCCCCATGTAGAGCGCGTTACAGTAATCCAGTCTTGAGGTGCAAATGCCACCTCTGGCTTCCTTGGTCATAAGGGTGGGAATGGAGATTTTGCAGTATCCTTCCCCTGCCATGTCCACCAAGCCATGCCCACAGAACCGGTAGTAAAAAAAATTGAATTTCACCACTGGTTTGGCACCATTTTCATCCTGATGCCTCTGCAATGTCCCAGTCTAGTGTACAGCTTTGGGGTTTCTGGATAGTAACCAGGCCTGAGCCTGCTTTGCTTCCCATCCAGACGAGGTTGGTCAGTTACTGCAAGGGGCTGAGGCGAGAATAGTCTAGAGCAGTGGTCTCCAACCTTGGCAACTTTAAGACCTGTGGACTTCAACTCCCAGAGTTCCTCAGCCAGCAAAGCTGGCTGAGGAACTCTGGGAGTTGAAGTCCAACAGGTCTTAAAGTTGCCAAGGTTGGAGATCACTGGTCTAGAGCAGCGATCGCCAACTGGTGGTCCATGGACCACTGATGGCCCACGAGAAAATTGTGGTGGTCCGCAGAAAAATTGTTTGCATTTTTTATATTGCACTAAATCAGGGGTCCTCAAACTACAGCCCCTAGGATGGATACGTGCAATGAATGCTTGTGGTGCTGCAGAGAGTCTCCCACTATTCTGGCAACTCTAACAGCTGCCAGACATTTGTCTTTTTTTTTTTTAGCAATGGCTAAATGCACAACAATTCATTCCCCCGCCCCCCTTTTCTTTATTTTGCACGGATTTCATAAAAATGGGGAAAGCCATAGAGGAAGACGACATGTGCTTAACTGAACACCTTTGGTCAAGAGCCCTATAATGAGGAAATGTGGAATTAACTGAGCTCTGTCTCTTCCTTAAAAAAAATAGAACCCTCTCCAGTGGTGGGATTCAGCCGGTTCGCACCTATTTGGGAGAACCGGTTGTTAACTTTCTAAGCGGTTCGGAGAAACGGTTGTTGGTAGAAATCTCTTTTTGTTTTTTTTCCCACTTTACAGGGCTAATCCTGTAAGGAAGGCAGGAAGGAAACATTCGGGTGTTGTTTCTAGCTTAATCTTTATTACCCTGCTTACAGAAACTGCCTCTCCGGTTAACCCTTGTTACATTGCAAGAGCTAAGGTGAAGCGCCCATCGATGTGAGTAATGTTGAGTTGGCCACGCCCACCCAGTCATATGACCACTGAGCCACACCTACCCAGCTGGTCATTAGGGCAGAGAACCAGTTGTTAAATTATTTGAATAGCAATAGCAATAGCAGTTAGACTTATATACCGCTTCATAGGGCTTTCAGCCCTCTCTAAGCGGTTTACAGAGTCAGCATATCGCCCCCAACAACAATCCGGGTCCTCATTTTACCCACCTCGGAAGGATGGAAGGCTGAGTCAACCCTGAGCCGGTGAGATTTGAACCGCCGAACTGCTGAACTGCAGTCAGCTGAAGTAGCCTGCAGTGCTGCATTTAACCACTGCGCCACCTTGAATCCCACCACTAATCCTCTCCTCCTACGCAGAAGCTGGCTCCATCGGTCTTTTACGAGACAAATCACAGCTTCGTAGAAAACAAAAATAATTTGGAAGGAAAGGGTTAACTTTCTCCGCACGTTCCTGCTTTCCAGCTTTGTGGTCTCACTGAAATTCATACAGGTACATTCAGCTCTCTGCAGAAGCTCTTACACTTAAAAAAAAACCACCTGCAAATGACTCTTGATTGCATTTTCCATGGGAAGAACACCCCTTTGGTCTTCTTCTATGGCTCAAAGTAGGCTTTGCATGTATAATGTCCCGGCAGGATAAATCTCAGCAACCTTCAGATAATGGAGCTTGGTGAAGTGGAGTGGAGAAAGGAAAATTGCGATGTGGCTGTCGCTGAGAGGAGACCTCGTGTTAGATTATGTGGTCGGGATGTCAGAACGTCTCCTGCAACTTCTTATGCACCGGACTGTCCTTGTGTTGTTGCAAGAACACTCCTACAGAAAAAGCCCCATAGAAGGAACTACAACTGATAGGGTTGGGAGCAAGGCAGTGGTGGGTTGCAAAAATTTTTGGAACCTCTTCTGTAGGTGTGGCCTGCTTTCCGGGTCCACTGGTGGAACCTCTTCTAATCAGTTCGGTAGATTTGACGAACCGGTTTTACCGAACTGGTGCGAACCGTTAGGAACCCACCTCTGGAGCAAGGATGATACACATTACCTTCCCTACCGGTTTGCAAATGTGAGTACACACATGTGCAGAGCCTCCATCTCCATGCATGTGCTTTTGGTGAAAAAAGGGCCTAAATGGGATGCCGTAGAGCTGGGATGGGTGGGCAGGGCTACCTGCAATTTCCATTGCTGGTTCAGGGGAACCGGTCTGAACCGGTAGAATATCACCTCTGGTTGGGGGCATTATCAAGCAGGTTGTTTTCATCAGTTTAGAACCAGTTCTAGACTTGTCTTTCAACATTGACTCCAATCCTAAACTGGGTTAATTTAACCCTGGCAGTATTTAAAATCACAGCGAAATAGTCTTTTTGTCTGAAATATTGCAGTTTGCCAGCAATCCATTCTCTCATTGGTAGAATATTTTGACTTCTGCCTTCTCTTGGGTTCAGATCCAGAAGCTGATAAGGTTGGGAGCAAGGATGGTAATATTGGGTAGTGGGGTGCATGCAGGAGACACGCATGGGGGGCATGGGGGTAACACATGCATTTTCAGGGGCTGCAATGCGACTCCCCTTTGTGGCCCATTTGTGCCCCCAGGGAGCTGCAGGGAGGCCTACTACGCCCAAAACAGTGGCGGGGGGTCATGTGCGCATGTGCTGGGGGAGCACTGGGAGGGTCACAAGTACATGCACAGGGGGCAGGGCGCACACAGGGGGGGCATGCTTGCATTGCATTATGGGCGTGAGCACGTACTCATGCTGTTGCGTGTTTGCACCTGTGTTTTTGGCACACAATGACAAAAAGGTTAGCCATCATTGTTATAAGAAATGAAGAGATCTCCGTCTCTCTTCATTTTCTCCAGGAACTATGCGTGATTTTATATACCTTTGATTTGTCCTCCTTTTGTCCTATTGTCTGATCAAAGAAAGCTCCTGAGATTATAACCATTTTTTCATGACAGCCTAACTCTTGGTCATTTTATTGCCAATTTCTACACTTTTCAAACTCCACAATATTCTTTTTGAGACGTGATCAGGCTGCTGCTTGTAAGAATTTTAGGAATTCTCATCTGCTCAGAAATAGGTTAGAGTCCACATGGCTCTCATGGAACATCAGAAACTAGAATGTTAACAGATTAACAGAGTTGGAAGGGACCTTATAGGTCATCTAGTCCAACCCCCCCCAGCTCAAGCAGAAAACCCTACACCATTTCTGAAAAAAAAAAATGGCAGTCCAGTCTCTTCTTGAAGTCTCAAGCGATGAAGCTCCCACAACTTCCAAAGGCAACTTCTGTTCCATTGGTTGATTGTTCTCACTTGTCAGAAAGTTCCTCCTTCTTTCTAGGTTGAATCTCTCCCTGGTCAGTTTCCATCCATTATTCCTTGTCTGGCCTTCAGGTGCTTTGGAAAATATGTAACTTGACCCCCTCCTCTCTGTGGCAGCCCCTCATATATTGGAACACTGCTATCATGTCTCCCCTGGTCCTTTTCTTCACTAGACTAGCCATTTTAGACCCTTTTACTAACAGCCTGATTAGGACTGTGAATAGAATAGAATAGAATTTTATTATTTGTATGCTGCCCTTCTCCGGGAGGACTCAGGGCGGCGAACAATTCAAGGGGAAAAAGGGGAACATAAAAACAAAATACATATAACAAAAGTAAACAACAGTCGCACAACCATACATGTCGAAAGGGGAGGGAACTCATCACCCCCAGGCCTGCCGGCAAAGCCAGGTTTTGACGGCTTTTCGGAAGGCCTGGAGAGAGGTGAGGGTCCGAATCCCTGCGGGGAGTTCATTCCAGAGGGCTGGAGCTGCCACAGAGAAGGCCCTCCCCCGGGTAATAGCCAGGTGGCATTGGCTGGTAGATGGCACCTGGAGGAGGCCTACCCTGTGTGATCTAATGGGTCTTTGGGAGGTAATTGGCAGCAGGCGGTCTCTCAAGTACCCAGATCCAATACCATGAAGGGCTTTATAAGTTATGACTAGCACCTTGAAGTGTATCTGGAGACTGATCGGTAACCAATGCAGCTCGCGGAGGATAGGTGTAACGTGGGTGTACCGAGGTGCACCCACAATCACTCGCGCGGCTGTGTACTGGACGAGTTGAAGTCTCCGAATACTCTTCAAGGGCTGCCCCATGTAGAGCGCATTGCAGTAGGTAGCTATATATGCAGAATTATGTTTGTCTGTGTGTTTGCGTGAAACTGGAAGCTTTTTTTTTTTTACCGTGACCCCTTGCTCTTCCTTGAAGAGAGAACAAAAGATACATTCACTTTCCAGCTTCTTTGAAAACATCGGAGTTATTTTTAAAGATGCGTCAGCTTCTCTGTTTGCAAAAGCAAGACAGAACATCAATGGAAGTGGAACTGACTCAGGCTGGTAAAAAGCTACATTGCTTTGGGGTATATGTTGCACTAAGCAGGGCATGTAAGTGTGTGTGTGTAAAGGAGAAAGAGAGAGAAAGTGCACAGAAGATCATATGCAGAAGTTATATAGGTTTACAATTTATGTGTGGTGAATTATATTTTCTTTTCAGCTGTTACTGATAAGCCCAGGTTTATCATGATAGCATTTTTCAGTTTCCTCCAAGTTTTGTTCTGCTGGCTGGAGGAAGGACGAAATAGGGGTATTGTAAGTCTAAAAAATAAACTCCATAAAGATAACTCATCTCTCCCTTTAAAAAAGCTCCCATTTTATGACCCTGTAGTTCCTATTCGGAGTAGAGTCACGGCCACTCTTCCCTATAAATAATTTTTTTAAAAAGAATAGAGAGAACATGACTGATGTTAGAGAGAATAATATGCAACTGATGTGAAAAAAACTGCAATCTTGCATTAGCTCTCCATAAACCAATCTTTCTCCTAACCACACACACACACACACACACACACAAACACACATGCGGGGGGGGCAGACAGAGAGGGACAGATAGACAGAGGGGGGGCAGATAGACAGACAGACACACACACACACACACAGACAGTCAGACACAGAGAGAGGGACAGAGGACAGAGAGGGACAGAGAGAAAGGGGGGGCAGAGAGAGACACAGAGAGAGAGAGAGGTTTAGGTTTAGGTTTAGGTTTAGGTTTATTGGGATTTATATGCCGCCCTTTTCCCTGAGGGGACTCAGAGAGACAGACACAGAGACACACACACACACACAGAGAGAGAGGGACACGGAGAGAGAGACAGAGAGACACAGAGAGAGACAGACAGACAGACAGAGGGACAGAGGGACAGAGAGAGAGACAGAGAGACAGAGACAGAGACAGAAACAGAGACACACAGAGAGAGACAGAGAGAGAGAGACAGACGAGGGACAGAGACAGACAAAGACAGAGACAGAGAGACAGAGAGAGAGAGACACACACATACGGAGAGAGAGAGGGACAGAGACAGAGAGACAGAGACAGAGAGACAGACAGAGAGAGACACACACACAGAGACAGACAGTCAGACACAGAGAGAGGGACAGAGGACAGAGAGGGACAGAGAGAAAGGGGGGGCAGAGAGAGAGGCACACACACACAGAGAGACAGAGACACAGAGAGAGAGAAAGAGAGAGAGGGACAGAGAGAGAGAGAGAGAGAGAGAGACAGAGAGACACAGAGAGAGAGAGACAGACAGACAGAAGGACAGAGAGAGAGAGACAGACAGAGACAGAAACAGAAACAGAGACACACAGAGAGAGACAGAGAGAGAGAGACAGACGAGGGACAGAGAGACAGACAAAGACAGAGACAGAGAGAGACACACACACATACAAAGAGAGAGAGGGACAGAGAGAGACAGAGAGACAGACAAAGACAGAGACACGCAGACAGACAGACAGACAGACAGACACACAGAGAGGCAGACAGACAGACAGACCCATACACCCTTTTGTATGTGGGATCCTTGGTGTTCTCTGGTGGTTTTCTAATAGATGTTTCATTATCAAGTTAAATAATATCATCAGTGTCCTTATATGTGGTGGCTAGCCACTGAAAATCTACCCATCTCTGACCTTGGATGATATTACCCATTCCATTATGGGATAGTGGTGAAGATGTTGACTAAAGAGGAATGGCCAGATTCTTCTTCGTTCTCAGCCATGAAAGCTTATTGGGGTCTTTCAGTCAGGTTCCCCACCCCCATCTTTTAGCCCACCATGCTTACCAATCAAGCAATGGAACAGAAGTTGCCTTTAGAGGTTGTGGGAGCTTCATCATCACTTGGAAGCTTTCAAGAAGAGACTGGACTGGCATCAGTAAGAAATGGCGTAGGATCTCCTGCTTAGGCGGAGGGTTGGACTAGATGACCTATAAATTCCCTTCCAACTCTGTTAGTCTGATCTAATCTGATCAAGGTTGTTGTGAGGGGGAAAGGAGGAGGGGCCACTAAGCATGACAATTTTAGCTCCTGGACAAAACAATGTGTGTATGCACACCCCAATGATATATTTGGATACAAATATATAATAGCATTTTTATTTGCAAGCACCCTTTTAAAAAAAAGCCTTGCTTTTCAAAAATATTTTTTAATTATCTTAACTAAATAATTATTTGCATTATTATTATTTAATGCTTTGTTCTGGTGTTTGGAATGTACTCGAATAATTAGGTTAGAACATTTCCAGATTTGTATGATGGGATAAAAGCATAAAGCCTTAATTAAATCTGAAATATTTCGTATTTAAGACTAATTTATTTAATTCAATACATGATTAGTCATTCTGGATTAGCATTCTGGGTGAATGCAGTCTAAATTTTAAATGGGGGCTTTAAAAGGCACTTTTAAAATTATTAAGGCTGCAATCTGTCCTCAATCTCCGCTTTCCATTATTCTTAGCTAGCAGTTTGTTATCCCATTTATCTCAAGAACAGCAGGCTGGGGGATTAAAAAAATGAGTCTAGATGAGTTCCACAGGACTAAAGCAGCATCTGAATGGAATTTCAGAAGATGGCCTGGGCTTTTTCACTACTCTAGAGTACTGCTTCTGAACCCTGGCAAGCTTAAGTGAAATTCAACCTTCAGAATTGAATGCTGGGAGTTGAAATCCACATATCTTAAAATCTTGCTAAGGTTAAGAAATACTGTTCTAGAGCTACTGGGATTGCATCTCAGTGGTGGGATTCTAAATGTTTTACTACCGGTTCTGTAGAGGTGGCTTGGTGGGCATGGCTTCGTGGGTGTGACAGGGCAAGCATACTATAAAATCTCCACTCCCTCCCAACTCCAGGGGAGGGATAGTGTAAAATCTCCATTCCCTCCTCACTCCAGGGAAAGGATACTGTAAAATTTCCACTCCCTCCCCACTCTAGAGGAAAAATACTGTAAAATCTCCATTCTCTCCTCACTCCAGGGCAAGGATACTGTAAAATCTCCACTCCCTCCCCATTCCAGGGGAAGGATACTGCAAAATCCCCATTTCCTCCCGATCAGCTGGGACTCAGGAGGCAGAGAATAGATGGGGGCGGGGCCAGTCAGAGGTGGTATTTACCGGTTCTCCAAACTACTCAAAATTTCCACTATTGGTTCTCCAGATCTGGTCAGAACCTGCTGAATACCACCTCTGCTGCATCTCCCAGAATTCCCTAAAAACCTAGAGAATTATGGGAACACAGCCCCAATATATCTACAAGGCACTGCTGTGGTCAGTGATGATCAGCACTGTGTGGTCTATGACAATGAAGGTTACCCTAGAAATATTTCAAATGTTTTTTGGGGGCAGAACTCTCTTATTTTTCTCAGGATTTCTTTAGAAATGAATTACTCCATCAATAATAGGGCTCATCCCTTACTGACTAGGAACTGGAGCATGGTAGGATTCAAAAAAAATTACTACTTGTTCTGTGGGCATTGCTTTGGGACTGTGGCTTTGTGCGCATGGCTTTGTGGGCATGGCAGGGGAAGGATACTGCAAAATCCCCATTCCTTCCCCACCCCGCTAACCTGCTTTCCAGCTCCCTTCTCCTGTTCAGGGCAACAAAAGAAGATCAGCTGGGAGGCTGGGAGGCTGTGGGGGCAGGGCCAGCCTATTTGCCAGTTCTCCTAACTACTCATAATTTCCGCTACCGGTTCTCCAGAACCCGTCAGAACTGGCTAAATACCACCTCTGAACTGGAGCCATAGCTGAATCCTAAGCTGTCAGAAATGGGACACAGTCAGAGGAAAACAGTTTTCAAAGGAAAGGAGAGGCAAATAGATCCGAACAAAGCTCTTCAGATACAGAGGGAGATTGCTCCACAGGCTTTTTGAAATAAAGCAAGTCAGGTCTTCATATTTGGACCGCACGACATCAACTCCTCAGCAGGAATGTGCACTACTGTGGGCTTTTCCTGCAACATAGGGGACCAAGCAGGGATGGGTTCCTGCCAGTTCTAACCTCTTCTATAGAAGAGGTTCCACAAATCTACAGGGCCATTTAGAACCGATTCCAGCTCCCTCCCGCCGCCCGTCAGTACATCATCAAGATGAAGAGCGAGAGGAAGAATTCTGGGAGTTGAAGTCCACAAGTCTTAAAGCTGACCACCCCCAGAGTTTTTTTCTAAAGGGTTAGGGGTGCAAGGGTCTTGTAACTTGACAACTTTAAGACTTGCGTGCTTCAATGCCAGAGTTTCTGAGCCAACATTTTGGTTGCTAAGCAAGAGCGTTGTTAAGTGAGTTTCACCACATTTTACAAGTTGGCCATGCCCTCCCAGTCACATGACTGCCAAGCCACTCCCACATGGTCACAGGGCAGGCAAGCCACTCCCACATGGTCACATGGCAGGCAAACCACTCCCACATGGTCACATGGCCAGCAAGCCACTCCCACAAAGCAGGCCACACCTACAGAAGAGGTTCTAAAAAAATTTGAAACCCACCACTGGGACCAAGCAGCTGAAACTTCTAAATAAATTTGTGGAGGTCTTTGTGAGGTGATCTCTGGTTGACACCAAAGATGTTTGCCATACTGCAGTGCTTGCTGCAGAGATGATGGATGATGTCACCCCATACTCCCTGAGGGTCCTGTGGTTATTTATTTCATTTATTTGTTGATTAAATTGATTTATAGAACCAAGAACTAGTTTGGTGTAATGGTTGAAGAAGTGCTGGACTTCTAAGTAGGTGACCATAAATTCTAGTCCTTCCTTAAGCAGACCGACTTCTTTGGGCCATTCCCTCTCTTTCAAACCAATTTATTTTATAAAGGAATGATTGTGGGGGAAATAGGAAGTTGGATCGTGAGATATGTATACTGCCTTGAGTTGAAGATGGGACAAAAATTAAAGAAACAGACTGCCTGGTTAATACATGACTAAAGGCAGCATTACACAAATAAAAACAGAAACAGCAATAAAAAAAGATCTCAAAATATAATAAAACAGATTACCCCAGAGGCAACTTTAAAGAACCTCAAAGAATTTAAAAAAAAGATCAAGACTGGCAATTTGAAGCAGAGGAAAATTAGGTTAAGGAATCTTATGGTCTGATCTTAGCTCTTATAGGAGATTTGAGTGAAAATGGATGCAAAAAGTTCCATCTAGACCAGTGTTTCTCAACCTTGGCGACTTTCAGTCCTGTGGACTTCAACTCCCAGAATCCCCCAGCCAGCATAGCTGGCTGGGGGAATTCTGGGAGTTGAAGTCCAAAGGACTGAAAGTCGCCAAGGTTGAGAAACACTGATCTAGACCCTCATGCTCTACCTGAGTGGCTTTCCTTAGGAGAACTGCCTCATTGTTGGTGAACTAGAACTCCCAACAGCCTCAACAGAAAGGCTGATGGTGAGGGAATGCTGTTGTTGTTTTTGCTGTTGTTGTTGTTGTTGTTAATTTGGTAATCATGAGCCACAGATACCTCTCTTTGCTTTAAGGATGGCCTTTTAAAAATACATGTATGTCAGTCTGTAGTGAAATAAGAATGAGTATTTGGAAGTGGAATTCCTCTATGCGACTGTAATGTTCAGAATTATTAAGCTGTCGTTGGCAAATAGTCATGAGATTGCAGAATGAGATTTTGATTTCTCAGAGAATGACAATTCCATCGACCATTTTTGCTTATGTGATGGTGACAGGATTGGTAATCCCAGATTTTAACACTTTTATTGAGGACGTTTTCAAAGTTTAACTCCTCAAATGCTTTAAGTGGATTTTTTTGGAGCCTGAGTTTGTCTCATTTTCAGCTTGGCAGAGTTCACTGCTTTCCCTAACCGTGGCTGCCTGCCTTCCTTCCTTCCTTCCTTCCTTCCTTCCTTCCTTCCTTCCTTCCTTCCTTCCTTCTTTCCTTCTTCCCCATCCCCCCCTCAAATCAAACTTGTAATCTGATGTATACCAGGACAAATCCATGCAGTTTTCCTGGAAAGGTTTTGGAAGTAGTTTGCCCTTGTCTTCTTTTTCTTAAGACTGAGAAAGAATGATTGGCCCAAAGTCACCCAGCTGGCTTTGTGCCAGTGGTGGGATTTAAATAATTTAACAACCGGTTCTCTGCCCTAATGACCAGCTGGGTAGGTGTGGCTCGGTAGTCATGTGACTGGGTGGGCGTGGCCAACTCAATGTCACTCAGGTCAATGGGCGCTTCGCCTTAGCTGTTACAATGTAATAAGGGTTAACCAGAGAGGCAGTTTCTGTAAGCAGGGCAATAAAGATTAGGCTAGAAATAACACCAGAATGTTTCCTTCCTGCCTTCCTGACAGGATTAGCCCTGTAAAGGGGAAAAAAACAAAAGGAGATTTCTACCAACAACCGGTTCTCCCAACTGCTTAGAAATTTAACAACCGGTTCTCCCGAATAGGTGCGAACTGGCTGAATCCCACCACTGCTTTGTGCCTAAGGGAAGACTAGAATCAGTGGTGGGATTGAGCCGGTTCAGGCAAACTGGTTGTTAATTTGCTGGCTGGCCCCACCCCTTCCTGCTCCTCCCTTTCCAGGAATCCTCCCACTTTCCATTTTGGCTCCCACGTAAGTGCAGGGAGGCCTACTAAGCCCAAAACGGTGCATGGAGGGGTGCAGGAGGATGAGTGCTGCCTGTCACACCCCCTGGCCATGCCCACCATGGCCATGCCCACTCAGCCAATCCTTAGGACAGAGAACTGGTTGTTAAATTATTTGAATCCCACCACTGACTAGAACTTACCATCTCCTGGTTTCTAGCCTGTGGCCTTAACCACCACACCAAACTGGTTCTCTGACTCTTTCTTAACATTCTTAAAGAAATAAAAGCTTTCCTTCTTTCTCATACTGTAACTATAATATAAACCTTTATTCCCATGAGCAGGATGGAACTATGTTAGGGAAAATACAGAATGTCCAACCAGCAAGCACCAAGATGTTGAACTTTATTGACTAAGGAAGAAAGAAGGAGAAATGTTTCCTTCCAAAGCAGCGGGTTCGTTCTGGCCGAATCTGTGGAAAATACTGGAAACCAGATCCCTTTGTCTCTGGCAAACCTGAACAAGACTCCCTGCCTTTGGAACTGCTGGTGAAGTTCTTTCCCAGTTTGGACATAAGAGTGTCTTCTTTTTTCTTCAATTCCGAGTTAATTTTGGCTAGAGGGAGAAAATGAATAGAATGCTAGTCTTCAATCTAGTCCAGTGTTTCTCAACCTTGGTGACTTTAAGTCCTGTGGACTTCAACTCTCAGAATCCCCCAGCCAGCTGGGAGTTGAAATCCACAGGACGTAAAGTCACCAAGGTTGAGAAACACTGATCTAGTCTTTGGCTATTCTGAGGAAGAATTCTGGGAGTTATAGTTCTAATAGTGTACAAAAACTAGTCTAGAAGATCTTTGTTTCTGAAATTATTACAGTGGTGATGTTCTTCCCTTTATTCCATCCCCTTTCTTAAAACTCAGCCAGCAAATTTTTCCCCATCCCACTCTCTCTTTGTGTGTGTGTGTGTGTGTGTGTGTTTGTGTGTGTGTGTGTGTTCCAGCATAACTCTGGAACACCTTGTGCAATTTCAACAAAACTTGGTACACTGATAACTTATTCTCTGGAAACAAATACTGTGGGAGTAAGACACCCCTAGCACCTCTTGGGGTGTGTGTATCCCCATGTGTGTATGTCCCAGCATAACTCCAGAATGCCTGGGCCACTGAAATGAAAAAATACAGAATTATATCTATAGTGTCAAGACACAGTACGTTTGACAGTGATAGTGTGCATGTTGGATTCAAGTTCTGTTAAGATACAGCCTGTTGTGCCTTAAAATGGCTTCTATTGTACAGCACAACAGAGTTGCCATGGTAACGGCTTTGCAGTATTTCACAAGGGGGCTCCCTTTAATACAGCATTGGGATAAATACATACCCGGGCTATGCCGGTTTATCAGCTAGCCCTCTAACAAAATTCTGGACTGATAAGCATTCTTATGCTCTTTGCAGGATAGGGATCCCCAGCTCCTGGGCAGAAGCAATTTTTATTTCCGTGTTCACTCTCAGAATCCCCAAGAATGAAAAATTCAGACAGAACCATCCCTGCTGCATACATGAAATTCATTGCCACAAAATGGGCAATGTTGACCAGATTATAGCTCCAGAAATTTGTGTTAATTAGATTAATCCATGATAACCAGTTATGATTATTATGTTACTTCCAAGATCGAGGACAGCATACCTTTGTTTCAGTGGTGGGTTGCAGGTGGTACGCCCTGGTACGCATGTACCGGTGCCTGCCGGAAACAGCAGCCACCGTACCAGAATGGTGCTTTGGAGGGCCTGCCCGCCCTCCCTCGTTCCTTACCTGTATTTGAAGGAAATGGGCCATCTGCACATGGGTGCACAGCGTACGGCATCTGCGTGACATTCCACCAAGAAGCTGGAGTGTTGCAGGCAGTGGGTGCACATGCGTGCGCAGTGCCCATACCCGTGGTGCATGCCCGGCTCCTGTTGCAGCATATCGGTTGCAACGGGAGCCGAAACCCACTACTGCTTTGTTTTTTAAAAAAATGCTGGGAGAAATAGCAAGAGAGTGACATATATTACACATAGCTGTTGTGTCACTCCTTTTTGGGTTAGGTGACATTATTCAAAGAGCAGAAAAGCAGAAGTACCCAGAAAAAGAAATTGGGGACAGAAGATGAGAGAATATAGGATGACCTCTAACTAAATCAGTTTACCCCAACAGTATTCATCATGCCATTTCTCTTTGCAGATTGTCCATACTTCCACCACATGTGTGCTTATGCATTCATACACCGCATTTGCTCTTTGAACATTTCTTCTTCTATTGAGAATCTTATTAACTCCACCCAGCCACAGTGTTGAGAGTCTTTTCATTCTTCTCTGCATTCTCTTAACAGAAGAGAATAACAGAGTTGGAAGGGACCTAGGAGGTCTTCTAGTCCAACCCCTTGATGAAGTAGGAAACCATATACCACTTCAGACAAATAGTTGTTCAATTTCTTTTTAAAAGCCTCCAGTGTTATAGCATCCACAACTTCTGGAGGCAAGTCATTCCACTGATTAATTGTTCTAACTATCAGGATGTTTCTCCTTAGTTGTAGGTTGCTTCTGTCCTTGTTTAGTTTCCATCCATTGCTTCTTGTCCTGCCTTCAGGTGCTTTGGAGAATAGCTTGACTCCCTTTTCTTTGGGGCAGCCCCTGAGATATTGGAACACAGCTATCATGTCATCCCTAGTAAACTAGACATGCCCAATTCCTGCAATTCTTCATATATTTTAGTCTCCTAATCATCTTTGTTGCTCTTCTCTGCACTCTTTCTAGATACCACCCCCCCCCATTATTTCCTTTTTCCTTCAATTAGTACCATTCAAACCTCATTCTCTCCATATGACAAAAGTGCTTCACTTCTGCTATAGGGATCACTTTTACATTTCATCTACTTCCATTCACCATCCATTCATTCTTGACTGCATCGCTTTGGTTGCCTTGATAACTAACGGCTTAAGGTATTTGATTGACCATTGTGCATAAATAAATCCGCTGCCTGATCCAATAAGGATCACTGTATCCTGATTTAGCCTGCCTGTGATGAGGTATGGGGAGAGATGCCGGGCACGAGAGAGACAAAGAAGACAGACTTGAACAAGTGATGCAATATAATTTCTAAAACTCTATTAATTGAACAGATAAAATACATCTTGTCTATTTCTGTTACAAAAAAATTAGCCATTTGGAATTTTTGCTAGATATGAGCACACTGCTGTTTCCCAAAGGAAACTTCTCTTAAGAGTTATGTACAGCAGGAAACCAGAACAGACAGGTGAAAAAACAGGTGTCCTTGAACAGCCCACGCACATCGGTAAGTAAATAACACAGAAACATATCGGTGGGATGCGTCAATTGATAACTAAGTGGAGAGAAACCCAAATGAAACAAGAAATCTTCTGACCCAGCTGTGATTGTTAAGGAGAGTAACAAGCCAAAAGGTTAAGACAGCGGCCAGACATGACTCAAGAGCTACTATTAACAGTCCTGAGGCTCTGCCCTCAATTACAGCAAATGGAAGATACTTAGGTAGCCCAGCAGAGCAATTTGATGCAAATCATTTCTTTCCCCGTACAAGTGACATTTAAAAAAAAAAAAAAAAAAAAGACAAGAGTCTTCCCAGTAGACGTCAGTTCCAGAAATCTAGGGAATACTCTTCTCTTGTCATAAAATCACCCAAGTGTCAGTGCTTCAAATGCTACATGATGATTGTAAGCGTGTAAACGGTAAGTGTTACTGTGGGTCACAAATGGCTCCATTAGTGATGGATGCCCTTTCAAAGCAAACTGTTTTCTGTTTTTATTAGAAGCTTAAATATATACCTTTCAGTGTAGAAAATAGAGGGGAGGGAAAGAGATGAAAATGTGTTTGTGGGGGGGACTAACCATCTTCTTTTGAGGGGTTTTTTTTGGAGGGGGGGCACTAGCAATGACTCAAATTATACAAACTATTTTATTGGTCAGGAAATAAAAAGTCAGTAATTGAATGGTTCTCCTTTGTAGATTCTCCAGATAAAATTGCCAGATCCCTGTTTAGCCTGAATAAATGCTGAGGATTGATCTACCCAAGGAGGTTGACTGGGCTTCAACTACCCAACATTGTGAAGAGCGACCTTCCTTTCTGCTGAAGTATGTAATCATAATCACAATTGTAGCAGCCCCTCTACTCTTGCTACCATTTACCAGTTAAGTGCAATGGCTTTCTCTTAGAGTTGTACCATATATATATATTTTTTTGGGGGGGGATAGTTGGTTTTGAGTGGCCATGTTCCAAGAAGCAGTTGGTGGGACCAGAACATTGATTTAATTTAATTTGCCTTTAAATTTAATTAACATCAAATATGGTTAATACTCTCCAGTCATTTTATCATTTTCCTTCTGTCATGTTAAGCATTTCAATTTGAAAACACATTTTGGAAGTGCTTGGAAGAAACACCCAAGGATTTCAGTGTCTACATATGTCTTAGGCAGTGTGTGTTTTTGCTATAGATATCTACCCCTCACTCTCTGGAATTACAGAATTAAAAAATACAAAAATCTCTAGAAAGAGGAAATGAAAGATAAATCTGATTACATTTGTAGTTTAGAAATACCTCTAGAGCTGATAGACATCCTTTAGTTAATGGAAGAGTTTCCTTGCAAGCTTGCATAACTTAATCATATTTTTTTTTATTTCAGGCACCATTGTTCTAGAACAACAGTTTTAAACATTGTGTTCTCCAGATGTGTTGAATTTTTAATTACCATAATCTAGTCCATGGGTGTCAAACTCGCAGCGTCATGTTGGTGTCACGTGACATTTTTCCTGTTGGCGGAGCTGGGGTAGGTGCAGCCTGCGCATACGCATCCAGCCCATGGGCTGCCAGTTTGACAGCCCTGAAGTCTTTGGCTATTCTGAGGAAGAATTCTGGGAGTTGTAGTTCTAAAAGGGTACAACAATTATTCTAACAGATCTTTTATTTCTGAAAACTTTTAGACATGGCTAAAAAGGATGAAAAACTAATCCAGAACCTGACTCAATTAAAAGATCCAGTCCGAGTCTAATTGCATTATTTTATTTCTTTGCAATTGAAAGAACTCTGTGTGTGCTGCTTTATGCCCAGTGTGTTTTACTATTTTACTTTATGGAAAGTATCCTTCATTGACCTCGATTCTTTAGGGTTTCATTAATATATACAACTCTAGCTAGGGCATTTCTCAAGTCATGCATTGCAGATCTCTCTCTGTGTGTGTCTCTGTCTCTCTCTCTCAAAATAGAGAAGCTAAAGAGAATGGGAGGAGTTAACAATGCTTTCTTTGGAAGCAAAATTTCCAGCTCTAACCTATCTCCAGAAACTTCTTTTAGCAGGAGAAACACCACAATCTTTGCCTGTGAATTGCTCTGGCTGATAATAATCACACTTGAAATTCACCTCCAAGTTATTGTCTCCGCACCAGCACAAGCTTGAGTTTAGATTGTGGTGTTTATAGATGAGCTTCTTATTGTGTATGGTTTTTTTTTATTGTGCAATTGCTCTGCCTTAGTCAACAATTTTATAATGGTCCAGAGGACATTTCTTTCTATCTGTCTTCCCACCCATTGGTTCATTTCTTTTCCTTGCAGAGAAGTTCAGAAGAAAATGCAAAGTAGCTGCTCAATGCCCGATGATTAATAAGCACCACATCCTTCTCTCTGAAAACACACTGAGTGCCAGAGGTACTTAGAGCAGCATTGAAATAAACCCCTTAGTCTACCTAAAGCTGACTTTTAAAAGGGCTCCTTGATTAATAAAATTCAACTAAATCATTTTGCAGAGGAAAGCATGCAACTAAGAACCTCGGTATTAAACAGATTTATTTTACTGCCAAGCAGTAAACATGCTTTGAATCCTGATGGTAATGGAAAATATCTGTTTGCTATTATATATTTCCTGAAATAAATCTGTATCTGTTGTAGGGTAGTCCTCCAATATGAATACATTGGAATCTAAAAACCCTTGTTCTCGTAAGACATATATTAAGCTTAATTGGAAATAATGTTTGGCTGACTTGACCAACAAGAAATCACTAGCTTCAGAACTGTTTAGTAAAAGGTGAAATACATTCACATATATGACAAAGTGGGATCTCTTTGAGTAAAGGAAAAGGTTTCCCTCACACGTGTGCTAGTCCCATGATGGCGAACCTATGGCACGCATGCCACAGGTGGCACGCGGAGCCATGTTAGGGCACGTGAGGCGTTGCCCTGTCAGCCCTGTCAGCTCCAGCATGTATGTGCGTGCTGGGCAGCTGACTTCAGCCTTTTCCTTGAAACCGGCTCTACAGCCAAACCAGAAATTTGGGAACAGACTTCTGGTTTGCTCGTAGGGCTGGTTTTCGCCCTCCGGAGGCTTCAGGAGGCTTCCCTGAAGGCTCCGGAGGGAGAAAAATGGCCCTACGGCCAAACCAGCAGTCGTGCCCATTATTATTATAGCATTATGGGTGTGGCATGCCCGCGCACGACCCCCCTGTGCTCCCCCCGCTTTTAGCATGCAATGGGGAAAAGGTTAGCCATCACTGTGCTAGTCGTTCCCGACTCTTTAGGAAAGATCTCTTTAGATCTTTTAGATCTCTTTAGGAAAGGTCAATAGAGAAAATTACAAAAGAATCTATCCAGAGTGCATTTCAACATTTTAAATGATGTTTGACTGTAACTAATGCAAAGAAGAAAAAGCTAATCATTTTAAATGGAATCCCAAGTGTCATTTCAGGCTTCCCCATGCAATCTCTTTTACAAGGGGGGGGGGCTGTTGATTTTTAGGGGAGAAGAAAACCATAGAGACACAAGTTCATTGATATGGGATGCAATGAGAGAAGGGTGGGGAAAGGGAAGTGAAATGAACATGCTATTCTTGGCCCTCTGAGAACCCTGAAAAGGCTTTGCATGACAGATCCCTAGGTAAGAAATTTTTCTTGAAATGGTCCATGATTCCAAAAAGCCAATATAAAATGCCTAGTTACAATTGGGGGCAATCAGTTGTGGTGGCGTAGTGGTTAGAATGCAGTATTGCAGGATAACTCATTGCTCACTGACAGCAGTTCGATCCCAACCAGCTCAAGATTAACTCAGCCTTCCATCCTTCCTGGGGAATTCTGGGAGTTGAAGTCCACATATTTTCAGGTTACCAAGATGGAGAAACACTAGTCTACTGACATCTACATTACAATTCTAACTTGGCATTATCCCTATTAGCTTCTCTGTTTCTATACTTTTTGAGATTTATTAAATTTGGGGACGGAAGGGCACTACAAACTGATTGTATTCATTTTAAGTTGTGAATGCAGACCATCACAACTCTTCCAAATGAAGGTCTGTAATATTCCCATTTCTTTAAAAACAACAAAAAAAACCTTGAATTTTTCAAGGTTTTAGTATAACCTGCCTAAAATCTTTGGATTGTGGCAAAAAAAATAATAACTATGGATGAATAAACAAATGAACACTGATTTAAGTGTGCTCTGAAGCCTTTATTGAAACTAGAATGAAATGTAGATAGCTCTTGACTTTTGCAAATATTTCCAACTGATTTTTTTTTTTAATCTCCTCCTCTCAGATCTCAAAAATGTATAAATTTGGGGAACTATAGGCAGGGAACGTATCAACTTAATCAAGAGAAGTGGGAAGAATTCAAATGCAGCACACAAGAATGAATCTTTCTAAAATGAAGGTCGCCTTGGTGAGCCTGAATTTTTTTCTGACGATTCTCCCAAAATACCAAGGCCATTTGCTTAACCCTGTTAATTACTGACTTCATCAAAATGGCACAGGCTGGGTTTGGAGAGCAGAAGCTCATACCTGATCTTAGCATTCTTGACCCTCCAAACTTTTCATTTTCGAGGTGATGCAAAACAGAATGGCGTGAGACTATGTGTGTGGAGTGAGGAGATCAACCTTTCAGCTAAAAGTCCTTCGGTTGAATATTTTCACATCACCCCAAATCTATTATTAATCACCTTGGTCTCTTACTTGTCTAAGAATTCCACAGATTCTCTTAAATATTTAATCGAAAAAGCAATCATTTCATCAAGTCCGCTAATGTTTTCCTTCCACTTTGTGTCATGTGTCAAGTGCAATCTAATTTATTTATTTAAACACCTCCCTTTCTCCCCCCCCCCCATGTTGCAAATAACTTACTGTGTGGAAATAATAACATCTTTGTCTCCAAAGGAACTTCCCCTACTACCAAGTCGTAGTGTTGTCCATCCGTCCTGGAGCTAGCAGGAAATTTGTTGTCCCCATTGTTGATCTCTTCCTTGTCTCTGTTCTCAATCAGTCACAACACTTCAAGGTAGTAAGTGATGAAATCTAGCTCTCCAAGAAGCCTAGCTTTTAATGACCAAAAGGGTAAATTGACTGAGTGGAAGAGCAATGAAAAAAAAAAACCGCAAAGCTCAGCAGATGGCAAATGGGATTGATTTTTTAAAAAAATAAATAAAACCAACCACAAATGGAATTTCATTCAGAATGCAACGGTGATGTCATCTGGGCAGTCATTTTAAACCGATTGTAAAAATATAATGAGGCATGCTATCAGCTCTAATTGGATTTGAATTCTCAAATTAATTATATTTGAAACTTTGGGAGCAGTTGGGAAAAGGTATGTTTGGACATGCACAAAATCCTTCAGAACTGATCTGAATCCTTCCGGATTAAGATGTTGAAATTGTATAATTGACTTAAATTGAAACTTCAAGTCAAATATTTGTGTTGCACGATTTGCTTTATCTCTAAGGTTTTTCCGGTTTCCACCACAATCCTAGAGAAATAAATGCCAACCCAGAGTGACAGAATTACTGTAACAGAAATGCTGTTAGCAATCAACTGAGGTAGACTGTATTTCCCGATGGGCAAATGTTTATGGAGAGTCTCATTCATCCAGGTCATGGTTGTCCCAAAGGTACTTTTCCAAAAAGGCAACTGGACTTCCTTGTTTTCCCTCCCTTTGTAAACATTTCACTTCTCATCCAAGAAGCTTCTTCAGTAACAAGACAATCCAGTTGCCTTTTTGAAGAAGGACTTCCCGAGGGGGAAGTCCTAGTGCTCTCAATTAGAAGAGATTGTGTGATTTGTCTTGCCTTACCACAAGACAACATGGAAAACGCAGGAGGTGTAAAATTGAAAAGGACTCTTGGAACCATTTATGAACAAAGCAGAACAATTGCACAATAAAATTCCCAACTGCCTGGATCTGAGTGTTATTGAACTTGACCAAGCTTTACAGCAGTGGTTCCCAAACTTGGCAACTTTAAGACTGGTGGACTTCAACTCCCAGAATTCTCCTGGCTGGAGAATTCTGGGAGTTGAAGTCCACAAGTCTTAAAGTTGCCAAGTTTGGGAACCACTGCTCTACAGGACTGATACTTCCATACCCCAGAAGGCCCTGGGCTTATCAGCATAAGATAATTCAGTGTTGGTTCAACATCAGTGAACATTTTTCTTTCTGTCTCATGTGGAAAAAAGAAAACCGGCTGTTTTCCACATTTCTTTATAAGCAAACAAACAAGTCAAAGATTTAATTTTTTCCCCCTTCCAGACACCAAAGTCTATCTTCTTAGATCTCACAGGGAGCTGAAGTGGCCAAGAACAAAGTTCTTAATTAATTCTGCTGCTCCCTAATACTTTTCCCCCCATAAAATATGGTAATGGCCTCATTTAACATCATTATGCAGATCAGCATCAGTGATAGGACCAAGAAGCTTAGAAATCTTTCATATCTTTCTGGAGCTTCCCACCCAGCTTGCCATAATCAACCTGACCTTATGAGCTCTACTTACATGGCTAGCTAACTGTGACCATGTCCTCTTCATTCACCTCAATATATCCAATTTGTTACGAGCTCAGAAAAGCAAGGCAAATAGTTTGAATGATGAGGTGCTAGCTAACATCCCTCTTTTCTCTATCATCTCCACAAAGGTTTCGTTTCTTTCTGTTGCAAATATTAAGGCAGGTGAAGCTGATAAATCTAAATCAAGCACACCAGAAGCAACTGGAATAGGAACCAATCATTTCCCGCTCCTTAAGTAAACCTAGGCATTTTTTGAATCAGGACTATGCCCTAAACCAGGGGTCTCAAACCTTGCCTACTTTAAGACTTGTGGACTTCAACTCCTATTCTGGGAGTTGAAGTCCACAAGTTTTAAAGTAGCCAAGGTTGGAGACTCTTGCCCTAAACCAGTGTTTCTCAACCTGGGCAACTTGAAGATGGATGGACCTCAAGTCCCAGAATTCCCCAGGCAGCATGCTGGTTGGAGAATTCTGGGAGTTGAAGTCCACCCATCTTCACTTGCCAAGGTTGAGAAACACTGCCTTAAACACGTAACTGACAGCTCAGAATGCAAGATGGACACAAAATGGAATGTTCGGAATTTAGGAGAAACCCTAAAAGCAGTTCTCCCTAGTGTGACATCCAAGGCAATCAACGTGTTAATATCTGACAGGTTTTCCAGCTTCGTACACTTTTTAAAAAATTAAAAAGGAAAATTAGCATGTTGTAAAGCAGTGTTTCCCAAACTTGGCAACTTGAAGATGTCCGGACTTCAATTCCCAGAATTCCCCAGCCAGCATTTGCTGGCTGGGGAATTCTGGGAGTTGAAGTCCGGACATCTTCAAGTTGCCAAGTTTGGGAAACACTGTTGTAAAGAATCAAACTGTAAACTCAATCATTATTTCCATGTGTATCTTTGTGGCACAAATAGCTTTCTTTTAAAAATCCAAAGGATAGGCAACAGATGCCAAAGGCTTAGGTTGAAAAAGTGAAAATTGGCAAAGGTAAGCAAGGATAATAGCCAATATCTAATAGTAGGGGAGCTAGTGGGCATTCTGTAAATTAGTATTTTTTTTTTAACGGACGGCTTTTCTCCTGGCATTCAGTTTGTGGGTGGAGAGCTCGAAAATCAATTGTCCCCTACTGCATAGACAATAACTGAATTGTCAATTATGTAAAAACAAAAAACATGGCCTCCTTCAAAGAAACTTTCTAGTCACAGGTAGGTAGCAATTACATGGGAATGATAATGGACAAGTTCAGGCCTTCAAATACCTCAGAAATGTTTTTCATGCAACCAGAGCATGGAGGTCTCTGATTCAATCCCTAAAAGGTCAAAAGTGAAGCTGCCTTATTATGATATTTTTTTTCACACAATAGGAGGTAATTCTATACCTGGTGGACTAATATCACAACTGTCTCACAGCTAATGGAAGAAAATATTTGTAGCTCAAGGCTGAACTGTGACGTCTTTGGTGCTCTCCGAGCTTGGTTGTTTTCTTGCAGATGTTTCATTACTGAACTACCCGTATATACTCGAGTATAGGCCGACCCGAATATAAGCCGAGGCACCTAATTTTACCACAAAAAACTGGAAAAGTTATTGACTCGAGTATAAGCCTAGGGTGGGAAATGCAGCAGCTACCGGTAATGATGTCCCGTGCAGCCACGGGAGCGATGTCCCGCCTCCTATGACACATGGCACAGTGATTCCTATCATTGGATCACTGTACCAGAGGAGGTGGGACATCGCTATGTGGCTGCTTGCCATAACAAGGAGGAGGTGGGACATCGTTGCAGAGCGGCAGAAGGGGGAGGAAGGGGAATCGTAAGACAGCCCTGCATTACATTAGAACGTGAGGAGGGGGGATGGTGCGGTGTGCGCTGCGTGGCAAACTGTCACAGAGGGAGGGGAAACTCACAAGGGCGCCGGGCCATTCACGAGCGTCACCCAGCGGCATGGCCCCACCCCTTTTTCTCCTCCATTTCGGGCAAATTTTTCATTGACTCGAGTATAAGCCGAGGCGGCTTTTTTCAGCCCAAAAAGTGGGCTGAAAAACTCGGCTTATACTTGAGTATATACGGTAGGTAACATCACCACTTACCTAGTGAAAAATGTCTAACAACCCATCTCAGAGAGCAACAAGGACCCCACTGTCCTACAGCTTCCAAATATATGCATAAAACCTTTAGAACAATCAATCTTCCTAAGGAATCTGTTTTGGTTTCCTTGTTGTGTTCCTAACTCAACTCTTTGGACTGAAGCTAACACTTAACACTTACGCCTGTTAGTTACTGGTTCAAAATAATGTTCAACCCAGTTTGTCTGGCTTCTTTGACTTTCCAGACTTCTTGGTAAAAATTGCTTGGTGCCACCCTAATCCATTGTGGATTTTTCACCAATGTATTGATTCCAGTGGGATTTGATCGGGCCAAAGCATCTTTCAAGCTATGCACCAGATACATGGCCCTGTAAAACAATTTTAGTCAGGCCCCATCATATGATTTCATTGAACGCACAAGAAAGTGTTGCTCCTGCATTTTTACCTCTACAATATTGTCCCTCAAAACACCAAAAGAGCTTTTTACTCGCTCCCCTCCATTCTTTTGAAGGAAGGTTCTGAATTATCTTTAACGTATCAAAAGGGCTGTGCCTTTATTCTTGCAGCGAATGGGAAATTGAAACTGTGGGACATGTATTGTCTTTTTTTCATAGACATCTATGAGAAATGTATATTTCTCCATTTATAACATAATACCTGGACAGGCCAGTGGTTGGTTACCTCAGTCTCTCCCTAGCTGACCAGGTAGCAAGAATTTTAGACAATACAGTCCAGTTTTGGTCAGAGCTACCATTAAACATAAACATCTCCTCCAGGTGAGGTGATTAACTAGACTTCCATAACTCAATATATACTTCTTTTTTTTTGGTCTTTCCTTCTCTCCCCCTTCTTTCCCCATTTCCCCTTCTTTTCTTTTTAAATATAAGCATATCATTTTATGTTTTATTTTGTGATTTCTTTGTTATTATTGCTTGGAGCATAATAGTGTTAATCCCGATTAATCCTAGCAGAGCTTCAGCAGGTATCAGACTTAATATAAATTAGCATAGCTCTACATTCTCGTAATGTTTTATGGTATCATTTATGGCCCTTTATAATTATCTGTCCTGGTTATTTATAGAATTTAGACTATTCATTGTAAAATTGCAAAATTTATAGGATTCTTTTAAGTTTTAATACCTTTGCTCAGTAATTTTACCAAAATAATTTTATCTTTGCCTTATTTTATTCTATCAAGATGACATGATTTAGTGTAATTATTGTGTTATTGGTTTTGTGCTGGTGTACGAAGTAAAATTGATGGATTGATTTGAAATTCCTTCCATCAGCTTTTTTTTTAAGAACACCCACCACATGTTTTCAACATTTCACTTCTGCCCATCAACTTAAAAAAATGCAATCTTTAGCCTATATTATAACTTAAGGTGCATTTTCTTACCATACATCAGGGGTGGGGAACAATGACCTTTTTGTGACTTGTGGACTTCAATTCTGAGAATTCATGAGTCAGCAATGCTGGCTCAGGATTTCTGGTAGTTGCCATCCACAAGTCATAAAGAGGCCATCATTCCCCACCTCTGCCTTACATGAAGAAAACATTAATCTTGACTGGGGGGCTAAAACAGGGTGTTTCAAAGCTGAAATTACCCCCTTCTTTCAGAATCAAATGACTTTTTAAAAATCTGGAGCAGACTGAAAAGCAGGGTATAAAATAATTCAATAAAAATCTGAAGAGCCTTTCATATTGTCCAATACTTTCAGAAAGTGGCCATGCCTCTCTGTCTTTTCCTCCAATTTCCACCAACAGGTGAGGCAGGATCCACCCACATTCAGCTATCAAGGTGTGTATTTACAAAGCTCTCTCTCATTACAATGAAAACTTTTTTTTCTTGTCCAAAAATGAGTCTGGATTTGTGTTTAGCAGCAGGGTGGGGGTGGAAGATGGAGCGTCCGCCATCTTCCGCTTCCTCTTCCATTCCGCTGGTGAAGACAGTGTGAAGAAGAAAGCACGGTGAGTGGCACAGATTTTCAGCTCCAACTTAGCAAGCTGCGGTGATGAGGCAACAGCGTTGATAACAGCAGCTACAGTTCTTCAACCTCAACAAAACGGGCTAGGAAAGTCAATACCAGCACCCCCAATAGATAGGTCTGTTTTGGTCAGAAACATACGAAATTCAGTATTGGTGAGAAAAGGTCCTATCGGAAAAGGTAAGGAGTAGGAGACAGGAGGGCAAGTGAAAATAGCAGAAGAAAGGGGAAGGCAATGAAGCTCTCAGAAGTAGGATGGAGTGCAGAGAGGACAGAAAATGTGTTTGGAACAGAATGGGGAAGAGGCTGCAAAGGAAAAATCTTCTGAAGCTCTCAGTTTCTACATAGGGCTCCTTCAAAATAGAATCAGTTTAGAAGAGGTAATAAAAGAACTAAGGATTTTGTGTGTTTTTATCACAATCTCTCCTCCTCCTCCTCCTCCTCCTTCTCCTCCTCCTCCTCCTCCTCTTCTTCTTTTTCTTCTTCCTCTTCTTTCTTCCTCTTCTTTCTTCCTCTTCCTCCCCATGCGCACACTCTCTCTCTCATTTTACTAAAAAATAAATTACAAACTAGATATTTTTTTTCTGAAGACAGAAAAAAAGAGAGTCCCAGGCTAGGTCTGTGCTGATTGGCTACTGCTGGTAGGGCTGCTACACTAGACTCCGTGAGCCGTTGGAGCATCTGCGTCTGTGAAGCAAGGAACTGGGGGGGCAGGTTTGGTGCGGGTGGTTGTAGGGCGGCGGCGGAGGTGGAAGCGGGGGCTGATGGATGATTTTCACCGGGGTCCCTTGGAGCCCGCTGCCTCGACAGTGCAAGGGCGTAGAGTTGCAGGAATCGGAGGACACGTAGCGCGTCAAAGTCTGGTTGAGGGCCGGCTCCATTCGAGCAAGGCAAGGCTTGTCCAAGACTATAACTTTGACAATCTGCTGACACTGTACAAGAGTCCCCGCCGAGGCAGGGTAAGAGGGCGCCAATGCTGCCTCCAGCCTTTCCCGCGCCACATTAGGAAGTGTGCTGGGCTCCACTCCACTCTCGAGCCCCGGGAGAGAGTTGTGCTGGTACGTTTGAAGCCTGTTGTGAATTGACACCTAGTTTAGAAACAGTCAAAGAAGCATTAAATGTTACAAGACATTTTTTCCCAGCTGCTTCTGCTGGCTACCCTTCAACCCCCCAACCCCCCACCGCCAGGTTCCTCTCCAACAGCCATAGCCCAGCTTAAGCGTTGCTCCAAAATCTCCCACCCCTCATTCCCACCCCACTCCCACAGGCACATCTTCCCCAGGCTTCCTCCTTGAGCCTCATCCCAGCGAAGGCAGTAATGCTATATCCACAGATAGCACAACCTCAACCATCCAGATGGAGTCAATACATGGGGCACCCAGAACAAGTGGGATGAAAGACATAAGCTTCACGTATTATACGCTGGAGGCATGAGCCCACCGCCTTTCATGCAATCAAAAAAAAAACTATCTTGTTACTCATGAGTTTTACCGTATATACTCAAGTATAGGCCGGCCCGAATATAAGCCGAGGCACCTAATTTTACCACAAAAAACTGGAAAAGTTATTGACTCAAGTATAAGCCTAGGGTGGGAAATGCAGCAGCTACCGGTACATTTCAAAAATAAAAATAGATACCAATAATGTTTTTGAATATTTATTTCAAAGAAAAACAGTAAACTAGGTCTGGGACATCGTTATGTGGCTGCCTGCCATAACAAGGAGAAGGTGGGACATCGTTGCAGAGCGGCAGGAGGGGGAGGAAGGGGAATCGTAAGACAGCCCTGCATTACATTAGAACGTGAGGAGGGGGGATGGTGCGGTGCGCGCTGCACGGCAAACTGACACAGAGGGAGGGGAAACTCACAGGGGCGCCGGGCCATTCACGAGCGTCACCCAGCGGCATGGCCCCGCCCCTTTTTCTCCTCCATTTCGGGCAAATTTTTCACTGACTCGAGTATAAGCCGAGGCGGCTTTTTTCAGCCCAAAAAGTGGGCTGAAAAACTCGGCTTATACTTGAGTATATACGGTAAATGTTCGCTTTTTAGATTTATTTTTGTTTTAATGCCCCTATTTGTCTTTTGCTTGGAAGAAAAGCAACTGGGAATAAAGTTCTTTGCAAATTCTGCTTAATGCAGGCGTATTTTCAGATGAGCTGCGCTTTATGACTGGCGTGCTCAGAAACTCTTACATCATCTTGCAGTCCATAGGCTAACAAGGCAGAAAGAAGGAAGAATAATTGAGGTTGTACATCTCTGTGGGGAGGAGGAGCGGGCAGGAGATGAGATTTGCTGGCATTCAAGGAAAGACTTGAGCTCTTCCTGGCTCGTGTCTTTCTGAGCAGGGAAGTGGCACGCATGACTCACTACTCTGTTTACAAAAGGAGAAAATTAAAAAGGGAAAGGGGGTAAAAAAAATAATAATAAACCAAGCACAAATCTAACATCTTTCAGCAAACTCGCAGCTCGCTCTGATCCACTCAATGATTGGCAAGTGAAAGGAAATGTTTTATTTTTTTTAAAAAAAAAATCTGGCCCCCAAAAGGAAAAGGAAAAAAAAAAAAGGTATCCATCCAAGTTTGCACAATGGTTTAAAAAAGAAAAGAAATCTGATGAAATGGCAGCAGATCAGGTAAATCTCAGAGAAAATGGAGATGCTTGTTCCTGCCAGGGAGGGGAAGGGAAGGAAGAAAGCTTGAAGTCTCTTGAAGTGAGAAGAACCCCAAGGAATCCCTCAAGTTCCGTTTGCAAACAGCAACTAAGATGGACTGGAGTTCCCTGTGGAAGGAATCTAGGGAGCCTACAGATAAAAGTGAAGAGAAAAGAGTTTCAAAGAAGCACGGCTACCCAGTAGACTTGGGAGAGTAAGGGCCGACAAGGAGTTGGAGAAGGAGGTCCCTTTTGGGGAGGAGCACTGGCAGGTAGGGTGCCCTATCTGTCTAATTCTGGAATCCCAAGGAGGATAAAGCTTCATGAACCCTTGGGATCCTGAAGTGAAGATTTCTCCACGAAGAAGTGTCTGTTCTGTGACTCAAAATGTAGATGCCTGTTCCTGTAGGGCATTAGTAGCCATGCTGACAGAGTAATGAGTTAGTTTTTATGAAGCACATTAGGAGGAGCAACAAGTATACCCAGGGGGGCTGTTTTCTCAAAGGCTGCAGAAGAGAAAGCTGAAGGGCAGAACTTGGATAATAAGGCCCAAACCAACTGATTATAAGGTGATGGAGCTTGGTGTCGGTTAAGAGGTCGGTGGATAAATGGATTCCCTGCCCTGAGAGGTAGTTGTGGCATCTCGAGAGAGAGGGAGACGCTGCTGAATGAGTCTTTGGAGAGTGAATGGGAGCCCTTGGAAGGGATCTTACTGTGGAGATCCATTTCCATATATGGAATAACAAAACCATATTGCCTAGCAATCCTTCCCAGGATGGGGAAGATCTGGTCTAATCTTCCAACCTGTTGTGGCCTGCCAGTGGCCAGCGCAGCTGGCAGCAGATTCGGACAGTGAGGCGGTTGGGGAGGAACATGGAGTCTGGGGAAAGCTCTGATGAGGCCTCTGTGTCGGAGGCAGAGAGGGGAGCCAGAGCCGTAAGCCAGCCATCAGTTGCCTTCAGAGTCAGTGAGGCAGACAAACAGCTGGAGCCTGCTCCCAGTGTGTGCATGTGCAGAGTTGCCAGATGAAGGGAATAACTAAAGAACAGGGGTCGACTTGGGAGTAAGGCCAGATTATGAATAGCCCCCTCCCAGAGGAAATAAAAGAGGAGGGGGAATGGAATTTGCAGGAGGCAATTAGTTCGCTTAATTGGTTCGTGACTCTCCGAGACGCCTTGCCAAGTTCTGCAGATATCGGCCTGTCAGATCTCCAAGCCAGATAAGGTCTGTGACTGTAAATCCTCCTTTGAAAGACTTTGCCGGCTGTGAATGAGTAGAATTCACAATAAATTAATAAAAGAGAGGTTTTTGTTGGGACCGGGAGTTTGTTTCATGCTCTTGGGAAGCCTCGATCAGAACACAGCCCCACCCCGGTGAATCTTGCCCAGCCTGCCACCAACGTGGCATCAGTTTCTTGGGCAGAAGAGCTATGAGGGAAAGATCAGGTGAGCAGTGAGGATCGGGGAGATTCTGCCCTGATATTGAGCTGCCAGTGGGATTCATCTCGGCTCTGTCTCTGATTTCTCCTGAAAGGGTGCTGGGTGGGGATGAGGAAGGAGCAGGTTAGTTTCCAGAGTTCGGCCGCTGGCTCCATGAAGGATGTGTTAACAATTAGAGAAACGGCTTGAAAAAAAAAATGCTTTGAAGTTTAATCTGGATTTGAAAGTTGTATTACCCGTCCTAGCAGTAACTTTTTATTGTATCTCTGGAAATTGGTAAAATTGTCAGTCTGGCAGGGGAGGCATTGATTAAAACCTGAGAAAAGAAACAACAGAGAATGTAAGAAGGGCTGGACTGGGGGAGAATTACTTACCTCCACAGCTGCACATTCTACTTACCTCCACTGTGTTCTCCGGGCCTTTTTCTCCTAAATCTTTTTTGCCTTTGAAAATAAAAGAGGACTTTCCTTCAGTGGTGCAACCTACTCTTTGCGCCATAAGTTAGGACAACTGTTGGTATTCTACACTGGGCCAGACTTTTTAGGCTTGCTAAGCTTCACTCCCTGCCCATCTTCCATCAATCTACATCATAGTCAAGTCAAGTCAGATATTTTTGGCACCCTAGGCAGAAAAACCCACAAGTTCACTTTCCTGGCAACAAAAATGCAATGATAAAATAATTCGCCTTCAGTTATTGGCTGTGTCACATCAACCTCATGACATCCCTGACAGAGGTGTCGTCTTCTACTTACCACCATTTTCTTATTTATTTGGAGCTCATACCCAAACTTTCCACCTCCACTTGTGTCCTATCACAGAACCCCTGTGAGATACGTTGAACTACGATCGAGTAACTAACTACTTAGTAGCTAGTCATTTTGTGAGCTTCCAAGATGGGAGGTTGAGTTCAACCTGGGTTTCTCCACTCTCAGTCTATCATTTTAACCAATATTGGTTCACTTAGGCCTGATCCCATATGTACTGATTCTATCCTTCCTTTCCTAGTCAAATTTTAAAAGGGAAATTGCTTCCGGGAACTGAAAAGATAATTTTGAGGGAGAGAAAATAAAATATGTTGAGTACTGACTTATCCAGGATATAGATCAACTGGGTATATACTAATTTAACTTTCAGCTCTCCTTCTCCAACTATGGTTTGGTAAAGATAGTATAATTTCCCTATTCTGCCTTTCCAAAAAGAACGATTGAATGATTACGGAATCTGTTTAAGAACCTTCATTTTTTTTAGCCTAAAACCGATGTCTTCATATATCCTGCCTAGATCTATAATTTAATAGCAATAGCAATAGCAATAGCAGTAGACTTATATACCGCTTCATAGGCCTTTCAGGCCTCTCTAAGCGGTTTACAGAGAGTCAGCATATTGCCCCCAACAATCTGGGTCCTCATTTTACCCACCTCGGAAGGATGGAAGGCTGAGTCAACCCTGAGCCGGTGGGATTTGAACCGCTGACCTGCTGATCTAGCAGTAGCCTGCAGTGCTGCATTTAACCACTGCGCCACCTTGGCTCTTGACTATATGGTAACACTTCCAGACTGGTGAAAAGTCCTTTACTACAAACCAGTCCACCTGGTTTACTATAAAGTTTATCCTTTTTGCTTCTCCCCTTCTCAGGGATGACCTAGTTTGGGGAACATCAGCATTATGAAATCAGATGTACACTCTCAAATGTCTTGATAGCTCAAAGAATGAGCTTCTATTGGCTATTAACTCAATTCTATTCATAGAAATCAGCACGAGCTCTGCAGGTGTGGTTCCCCCCTCCGATTAACAGGTAACTAAAAGGTGAGATGATAAGCTTTTAATTCTGATCTGGAAAATCCCCAATTGTGGGGGAACGGCATGGCATATGGAATTGGTTCTTTGAGAATCATAGTTATTTTGAAATGACATCAGCTTGGGGACATTTCAAGGATAAGATCTGTTACGTTATTGCTGAAAGTTGCTTTGTCTTTCCTTTCTCTATTCTCTTCCTTGTTGTTATGAGGTGAGCAAAGAAGGGCTGACTGTTGTACTAGGTAGGAAGTGAAGAACCCGGGAAAATTCTAACCTGCTGGAGATCCTTGCTTGAATTGCATTTCCATCTGAGCCCCATTGGTTTTTAAGGAAAGATTCTTTGCCCCATGCTGTTTCTCCAGCTCCCCTAAGAAGACATGGGAATGGGGGAAAGAGGAGGAAGGTACAGATATATAATGGAGAGAAAGAAAAAGAAAAGATGAAAACAAAAGAAAACAGAGCAATAAAAACAGAGGGACGTGACAAAGAAAAAAAGAGCAATCATGTTTGCTAGATATTGTAGGAGGAGAGTCATGTTAGTCTACGGTGGCAAATAATCAGGAGGAATCTGGAAGCACTTTTCTGTCGTACCTATTTTATTAAAAGCCATAAGTTTTCCTGAGCTGCAGCTCACTTCATCTAATGCACAAAGTGGCTAAACTCATGTAGGTTTTAAATTGGGTTGAGAGAAGTAGAAGAAAGAAGGGAAGAAGGGTGGTTATGGAAATGCAGGGCAGATGAGAGGCAGATTCTAACAGTGATGGGTTGCCAATTTTTTTACTACTGATTCGGGTGCATGCGCGCAATGCTTCTGCGCATGCACAGAAGCATCTGGGCAGGTGGGCGGAGCATCCCGCTGTTACCGCTACTACCAGTTCGCCCAATCCAGGCCGAACCAGGAGCAACCCACCTCTGGATTATAAGTACCATTGTATGACCTGGTCTTCACCCTTGACTCCTTAAACTTTGGCAACAACATAGACTTGCAGATGAGCATCACAGCATGAACACTCAAGTCGGATGCCAAATTCTCCATCCCAATCTAGAATAATGCTTCCTCAGTCCTCGCCTCCTGAAACCTCTCCTTTACTTGAGATTCACTGATGATATTTTGACTACATGGACCTATGAAAAAAAATGCTCATCAAATGTTATCAAAGCTTTCAATAACTTCCAGCTCACTAGCAACTTTAGCAGCAGTGCCCTTGAAGAACAAGTCCATTTCCTTGATGTCCTAGCAACAATGCAGAATGGAGATACAGAACATCACATTACACATGAAGCCTACAGATTACCTCTGTGTGCTGAAATGTTTCAGGTTTCTACCCACCACACACTCTTAAATCTATCATCTCTAGCTATCATCTCTGAGCTATAATTGTATTTGTTCTAATTCATTGGATAAGAGATGCTTGTTCGATGAAATTAAGCCAGCCATTCAGGAGACTGAAACCCACTCACCTAGATCAACAGAGAAATCAACAGAGCCAGATCAATTCCCAGTTCTGTTAAATGATAGATCACAAAAACAGAACAGAATTCCAGTGGTTGTCATAGCTCAAGTCACTCAAACAGATTATTGGTAAACAACATTATTTATACTGGTAAATTACAACCAATGCTGGACAGCTTTTTCAGGAAGTGTGTAGTACCCTTGAGCCATAGTCCACTACCATGCCTTGAGCCTTGTGGAACTGGGATGCGGAAGTAGCGTGCGAGCATGCATATGTGCATGCACACCTCCACTTACACGCGTGTCAACCCTGAAGCTGACCTGATTGAAGCCATTTTCATCACTTCAGCGTTGCCACACTGGAGCTGAGGGACAGGGAGGGTGGAATTGAGATAGAGGGGAATCTGTAGCCAAAACAACATACTTTCTCTTGGGAACCAAGGACATTCTCACACCTGGTCAGAGGAAGCTGGAATGATGCCACCTAGTGGCCAGCCAGCACCGCGATTGGACCATGTGACTGTGTGTTTTGAAAAAGTATAAAAACGTTTACTTTTAATTATGTGAAAACTGCAGGAACCTTCAGAGTTGGTTTTCACCAGCTATGTGCCAATATGATCATTCCAATAAAAGTATTCTTTGAGGAATCTACCTGCCTCGGAGTCTGTCTTGCTATGGATTCATTACTTGGAACCCTGACAGCGAGCAGAGGGTGTGCATGCTTGGTGCTTGCGCCAATGGAGCTACATGCACTTGCCCACCACTCATACAGAACCATACATTCTCCCCCCCTAGCCGGTCCGCAAAGCTGAAAAAGTTGGGGAACTCTGGTGTAGCAGTTCCAGACTTGCATATAAGCCATCCAACCTGAAGCAGATTCTCCTCAGTATTCAGACACAAGGAGAAAATGTTATTAAGATGGGAAGCAGATGTTTGGCCCCATATTCATTTCAACAGCACTGGTATCACAGGCTCCAAAACTCTTCACCTACAAGGTTAAAGGTGCCCTTCCCTTGCTCTTCCTCCAGTGTGATATATGCCATCCTCTGCCAGCAATGTCCCTCTGGATTCAGTACCTCTCAGACAAACTTTGTGCAAAAGAATTAATGGACACAAGTTTGACATCAGCTCTCAAGACAAGGACAAAGCAATATCAGAGCATTTCAGTCTCCCAGGATAATTCATTACAGAATTTAAACGAGCCCTTTTGGGAAAAAAATAAAACTTTAACAACACCACTGGGGGAAGATACTGTTGGACTCACATCCAACAATAGATTTCAAGCCATCTCAGAAGGCCTCCACAAACACAATAGATTTTTTTTAGTACAATTGTTAATTGACAGGAGTATTTATAACATGCATCTGCATAACCAATCTGTCTTCCCCTCCCTTCTTCTCCTCCCCCACAATTTAAATTCTCCATCAGCCCAGCCACTCCGGGCATCTGTTGAAGTGAGCTCCATCTCATGAAAGGTTTTATTAAAATTTGGTGGTTGGAAAAGGTGCTAGCAGGCATCTTCTGACACAGCGGCTAGGTAGGAGGAAGCTATAGTCTACCACAGTGAGAAAACACCCAGTTGGGAAAGATAGAAAAATATACCACCCGAGTGCATGTACGTGTGGGTGCACACACACAAACACAAATGAAAGTTTGGGCCGCCTCTACTTATGCTTTGACAAAACATCAAGAATTCTAGGAAAACTATCTACATTTTAGGCTAAGATCTCACAAATGGGTGGGTAGATTGGGTAAAATTCCCCCAATCAGGGCAATGACACATATTTCTTCCCCTGGATTTGGTGTGTGCTCCTTGAGCCAAAAAGCAGGGAATGACAAACCCAGAAGGGCTACTTCCCTGAATTTGCAAATATCTGTTTCCATGATGAATTTTGATTCTGCAAATTTAGCTTTACCCCACGATGAATCACTGTAGCCGTAGCTAGAGAGCTCTTCAACTGAATGGATACAACAGTAAATGGAGAAGGGATATTTTTTTGTATGTGAGGGGAAGTATTATTCAGTAAGTAATGAAAGAAGAGGAACTTGCAGGATTGTGCAGCCAAGCAATTAATTAGCAGTCCCATTAGGAGCACATAATCCATATAGCATTCCAAAAATGATGCCAGGTTTTTCTGATACACATAAGCCCTGGATGTTATTGTGTGGGCATACTGGACTCATATGAACTAATCCAGTGTACATTTGTTTTCAAATATTCTCATTATTTTCTTATCCATCTTACCCATTTCCAGAACCAAGGGAGTAATTTGTTTACTGGTTCCCTGTGCAATTATTGATAGGAACATAGGAACATTGAATCTCTGACAAGCTCAATGATTCAGTACCTTACATTTGCTTGTATATCACATAAGTTCATAATAAGGGTGGATTCTCTTTTAACATGGTGTTTGAATTCAACCACTGTGATTCGTAAATGGTGATTTACAACTTAGCACTGTGTATAAACCACAGCTAAAATTAATAATAGCTTAGACGAAAGTTTGAACTTGGGATGTGGATTCAGTAACTCGTAATAACTTTTTTGTTTATAGTGGGGAAAGCGATTACCCCAGATAATAATGTTCCTATGTTCCTATATTTATTATGAAGAGAAAAGAGAGAGAAAGGAGAGAGAAAGGAGAGAGGAAAAAGGAGAAAGGAGAGAAGTAAGAAGAGAGGAGAGAAGAGAGAGGAGAGAGAAGAGAGAGGAGAGAAAAGAGGCTTAGAAATTATAACGAACACTCTTAAATCATGCATGTCTGCAGTTGAATGAATACAATTTAAAACAATGATATTTCTGCCTTCCTGGAAATGTTTCCCCCAGCCCATTTTTTTAAAAAAATCTGAAATGGCGTCTCTATCAATGATAAGCATAAAAAATACAGAAGACACGGACATATGTACATACAGACAGAATGACTGCATGGAGTCTGGAACACGCTGGGAGTCTTACATTCAATTCGAATCTGTTCTAGCTCCATCACCTCAGCTATTGATTCTTTGAGGTCTTCCACAAACTTTTGCATTTCTTCAGCATTTAGGGCACAGAAATGAAGCACCTGTTTCTTCTCTGAGCCTGAAACTGGAATCACCAAAGTGATACCATAGGGATAGTCTATGAAAAAGGAGAGGGGAAAAAAAACCTCTGAAAATATTAGTATTGACTTCATATATTTTTTAAAAAAACATATGTCTGGGAGGGATTAGAAAGTTGACTGGAGTGAATGGCCAATAATAAATCCTCCTTCATCATCACCATCACATGCAATGAGCATCTTAGAATAGAATAACAGAGTTGGAAGGGATCTTGGAGGTCTTCTAGTCCAACCCCCTGCTTAGGCAGGAAACCCTACACCACTTCAGACAAATGATTATCCAATCTTTTTTTAAAAACTTGCAGTGTTGGGGCATTAACAACTTCTGGAGGAAAGCTGTTCCACTGATTAATTGTTCTAACTGTCAGGAAATTTCTCCTTAGTTCTAATTTGCTTCTCTCCTTGATTAGTTTCCACCCATTGCTTCTTGTCCTGCCCTCAGGTGCTTTGGAGAAGAGCTTGACTCCCTCTTCTTGGGGGCATCCACTGAGATATTGGAACACTGCTATCATATCACCCATGGTCCTTCTTTTAATCAAACTAGGCACACCCAATTCCAGTAACCATTCTTCATATGTTTTAGCCTCCAGTCCCCTAATCATCTTTGTTGCTCATCTGTGCACTCTTTCTAGAGTCTAAACATCTATTTTATGTTATGGCAACCAAAACTGGATGCAGTATTCCCAGTGTGGCCTTAGCAAGGCATTATAAAGTAGTAGGAACAATCTTGAGGAATAGGAGAAGGAGCCACATCCAAGGAAATGGTCAGATCAATGAAATCCGAGTGTAGAGCAGAAATCTAATTTGGGAAAGCATGTCAGACGTGATGCTCAATAGTTCCACCAATGGTAACAGGAAGGAGGGGGGAAGCGTATTCAGGCTCCTTAAGATCTGTTACAGTAATCCTATAGTAAAAGTAGTCCTCGATTTAGGGTACTTTGGGCCAGAATTTCTGTTGCTAAGCAAGGCAGTTGTTAAGTGAGACATGCCTGATTTTGCGACCTTTTTGCCATGGTTGTTAAGTGAATCACTGCAGATGTTAAGTGACTCACATGATCAGTAAGTGAATCTGGCTTCCCCCTTGACTTAGCTTGTGGGAAGCCAGCTGGGACGGTTGCAGATGACAATCGCATGGCCCCCGCGATGTTGCAACCCTCATACACACATGCCAGTTTCCACGTGCTCAAATTTTGATCATGTGACAACGGGGATGCTGCAACCATCGTAAGTGTGAGGAGCGGCCATAAGTCACTTTTTTCCAGTTTCCACTGGAATTCTATAACAGTTGCCAAAGGAGCGGTTGGAAGTCAAGAGCTGCCTGTACAATATTAGCATTTATGCTCTAACCAATATGACGAACCCTCTGTAGTTAAACAAATGTTCCCTTTATTAGGAGCGCCAGCAGCCCTGGCAAAAAGTTTCTCACACACACACACACACAAACACACACAGCAGGCTAACAAGTCTGTCCGGCAGGAAGATGAATAGTTGTCTGCCACATCTCTTCATCTCCGCCCCCTGCCTTTTATCCCCAGAGCTAGGATGGGCCTTTGTTAGCAGCGGTGGCTCTTCCGTTCCAAGGATCAGCCCATAGATTTCCACTGCTCTCCTCTCCTCTGCCTTCTGCACATCATGCACTAGACCCAGCTGTTCCTCCTTTTCCTCATCAGCCCCCTCCAGACCTTGGGGCTGTTGACTCTCCATCTGAGGGCTGATGGATGGCCCAGGTTCCGCTTCTGTCTCTCTCTCTCTGCCAGCTGCATTCCCTCTTCCTCCTGGGAGCTCTCAGGTTGCCTTGATGCTGACCCTGACTCCCACGCCTCCTCCTCATTTGATTCGGCTGCTGGAGGGGCCGGCAGTCGACTGGCCACAACAATTAACAACTTTAGTTTCCTAGTCTGGTCTACCTTGAAAGGCGAACATAATCATAATCACTTAAAGTGATCCCATTTTAATCGTGGCACGACAAAACCGCGCTCGACTAAAGCGCGCCCAATTAAACCGTGTCGCTGACGTCATCAACAGGGCGACAACAGTGAGCGTGGAGAAAGAAGGGCGCTTTAAATAGCGCTTTGAAAGCAAGCCGATTCCAGTTAAGGTAAGGGTTAGGTTTAGGGTTAAGTTTAGGGTTAGGTTTAGGGTTAGGTTTAGGGTTAGGTTAAGGGTTAGGATTAGGTTTAGGGTTAGGTTAAGGGTTAGGTTTAGGGTTAGGGTTAGGTTAAGGGTTAGGGTTAGGGTTAGGTTTAGGATTAGGTTTAGGGGGGTTAGGTTTAGGTTTAGGGGTTAATTTTAGGTTTAGCGTTTACAGCGTGCTTTTTTCTCCGCGGTGTTGTTGCGCTGTGATGATGTCAGCTACGCGGTTTCGTCGAGCGCCCTTTAGTCGAACGCGGTTTTGTGGTGGAACCCATTTTAATATGTTATGTTGTTGCAACTAGTTTTTTTAAAAAAAATCCAGTCTGTTATTTCTATTGTCTCCTTGCAAGATATTCCCTGTCGTTTTCTAGATAGAAAGGCACGTACTAGGCGATATCTCTGCTGTGACCTGGAAAAAAAAGCCATTGCCAGAGTAAACAATGCTAGATAATTCATTTGTCCAAGATTAAGGCAAGTTGTCTTATCATCCTCCAGAGTCACTGGTGATCCTCCAGTTAGTATGATCGTAAGTACATTTAATGGGTACATTAGATTCCCGTTTTTTTAAAAAAAATCAAGGATTTAAGGATCTTCTATAAATAGCAGAGAACAAAGAACCGATTTGGATTTTGGTGAAGGCAGGGGGCTTGTGTCTGTAACAAGACACTTTGCGGTAAGTATACAATGAGATTTAAGGAGAAGAAAGGAAATGTTGCCTTGCAGAACTTTTTTCTGCACTTAGCCTAATACACAGAGACAGATTTGGCCTCGTTTATGCCAAACGACTTCTGAGAAACAGCTTTTGTTCCGGACGTCTTGCACGTCCTGTGATTTCAGATTACCTCATTCGGGTCATCAAGTTCAAGAATCATAGGCCATGATTGGCCCTCCATTTCAAGACTTGGGGGATGTCACTGTGCAGTAAACGACCGTATTTTTCGGAGTATAAGACACACCGGAGTATAAGACGCACCATTTGAAGAGGCAAATAAAAAAAGTTTTTGCGCTCTGCAGACCTCTCCAAAACAGCCCGTTTTTCATTTTAAAAAGGGGCATGCATAGCCTTTAGGAGGCTTATAGAGTGCTCCTGAGGTCTGGGGGGGTACAAAAACGAGTAAAAAACAGCCCGTTTTTCATTCATTTATGCCCTCCCCAAACCACGGAAGCACTCTGGAAGCGTCCTAAAGGCTCTGCACAGCCATTTTGGTGAAGCGGGCGGGGTTTCGGGAGGCAAAAAATGCTATATTCAGTGTATAAGATGCACCCAGATTTTCACCCTCTTTTCTGAGGGAAAATACTCCGAAAAACACAGTAATTCTTGCGACTCTTATTCTTTCACTGCTTTCTGCTGTTCGCTGTAAGAATCAAATAAGACCTGACACGGAGTTCTATGTTTGGAACCTGGATGTCTTTTTCATTAGAAACGGGAGCTGTGCGGTGTGGGGTTATGCAAGTGTGTGAAGAAGGAGTGTGTGTGTGTCTGTGTGTGTGTGTGTGTGTGTGTGTGTGTGCACGTGCGTGCGTGCGTGTACGTACTTCCATCAGGGTAGCAGTATTAGGAAAGGAGGTTCCACTACTATAATGTAAGCCCATAACAGAAGAGATGAAGTTGTGGAGTCCTTGGTGCTCTCTGACTTTTCATTGTTTGCTTGCAGTCTTTTCATTACTGTAATATAGCAATATCACTTAGACTTATATACCTCTTCATAGTGCTTTTACAGCCCTCTCTAAATGGTTTGCAGAGTCAGCCTATTGCCCCCCAACAATCCTGGGTCCTCATTTGACCCACCTCGGAAGGATGGAAGGCTGAGCCCTGTATTCATTCAAAAAGTGTAATTGACATACATAGACAAAAATGCAAAATACATTCCATCTTCTCCCTACACTTTATGGATTCCAATAAAAGCATAATGAGAATCCCATGGTTCAAAATAGCAACAGCACTTAGACTGATATACTGCTTCATAGTGCTTTATAGCCCTCTCTAAGCGGTTTACAGAGTCAACCTATTGCCCCGAACAATCTGGGACCTCATTTTGCCCACTTCAGAAGGATGGAAGGATGAGTCAACCTTGAGCCTGATGAGATTTGAACTGCTGAACTGCAGCTAGCAGTCAGCTCAAGCAGCCTGCAGGGTTCCACTCTAATCACTGCACCACCTTGGCTCCCTTCAGTGCAAGCATCATACAAGCATCGCCTGTATTTCTCCATTATTTATAACAGCATGGCTTTTTTAAATAGATCAGCTACTTTTGCTGATAACTGGGTGCTAGCAGTTTGGCAGATCGAATCTCTCCAGGCTCAAGGTTGACTCAGCCTTTCATCCTTCCCAGGTGGAACCAGATTGTTGGGATCAATAGGCTGACTCTGCAAACTGCTTAGAGAGGGCTGTAAAGCACGTGAAGCAGTATATAAGTCTACGTGCTATTGCTATTATCAGAGGATCTCTCTTGGCTTGATCTAAATGTAGTCTTCTCCTCATTGCTTTCCTAACAAGGAATAGAGAATTCTATATGCAAGTTCCAAGCTCAACCAGTTTCAGAGAAAATCACATATTGGCAGGGTCAAACCCAAAGACAACTCCACAAAATCCGATCGAGTCCAATCCTTTATTTGCTTAAACGTAATGATAGAATCAGAGCACACTAAAGCCACAACCTTCTAGATAAAACAGGAGCCACAGTGGCGCAGTGGCTGGAATGAGGTATTGCAGACTAATTCAGCTCACTGCCAGCAGTTCGATCCTTAGTAGTTCAAGATTGACTCAGCCTTCCATCCTCCTGAGGTTGGTGAAATGACCCAGATTGTTGGGGGGCAACATGCTGATTCTCTAAACCAGTGGTTCCCAAACTTGGCAACTTTAAGACTTGTGGACTTCAATTCCCAGAAGAGCTGGCTGGAGAATTCTGGAAGTTGAAGTCCACAAGTCTTAAAGTTGCCAAGTTTGGGAACCACTGCTCTAAACCACTTAGAAAGAGCTGTAAAGCACTGTGAAGCAGTATATAAGTCTAAATGCTATTGCTATTGCCATATCCGGAGGGATTCTAGGGTGTGGCTATCCTGAACAACTTCGCTACTCTTCCATCTAACTCAGGACTGTGCAATCTCTTAATCAGCGCCTCCCTCTGATGAGATTTTCTACTGCTTCCATGGGAAATCTCTGGATTGCCAAAATTTTTCTCCACCGATTCTCCAGGTTCACATTCCACCGCGCAGGCAGTACATAAGATACTAGACACAGGCATTTTGACTCCTATAGCTCTGCATTGTTTGAAAACATGAAGGCAGTCAGCTTTCACTTCATGCAGAATTTGAGCGTGTCCCCATGTACATCGCAGTGTCCAACTCCATCATGTTTTCATACGCCTCAGTCACAGCCTTCTGTTCTTTGTGCATTTCTAGTTTGCAATACACAGTGGCTTGCATATGTTAATTTATGCAGAGAAAAACAAATAAATAAAGGCAAAGCCACTTATGCAACAATCCTGAAATCAATCAGAGAGCTCCATATAAAACTGGAAATACAAAACAAGACACAGTCAAACTGCGGAAGATTTTGTTTTTAAAGGAACCGAGGAAAATATATATATATAGTGTAGGACATTCTTACCAGGTTACCTGGATGGGGAAATCTCTGGGTTAGATTGAGATTAGATTGGCCAAAAATATTGAAAAAGAAGACAGTGATAAATGATCCAGGGGTTTAGATTTTTTTCCAAACATGAAAGAAGCTGAAATTTGGTTGTGAGTGTTATTAAGTACAGAAGGAGAACAGCCTACTTTTCAGAGTCTTCCCCGGAGTCTTTCAACCAAAAGTGTGGAGGCTATTTGTCTGGGAGGGTCGGCAGATTCCTGCCCTGGGCTTGGATTATATGATCTCTAAATTCCTTTCCAGCCCTAGGATTCTATGATTGTCCGATGATTCTTCATTTCTGTTTGTTGTTCATTTAGGGTGTCAAACTCGATTTCATTGAGAGCTGCATCAGTGTTTGACCTCTGGGGGCCCGGGTGGCCGTGGCCAGGGTGGTCAGCTTGATATCACTCGTGTCTGGGGGGCCTGTGGTGGCCTGAGTGCTCAGCCAGCAAAAATGGGCTCACGAGCTCCATTTTCGGCTGTGATGGCCTCCGGCAACCCTCTGCCAGCAAAAACGGAGCTCAGGAGAGCCACACGTGGCTATTGCAAGCTCCATTTTCCGCTGTGATGGCCCTCCTGAGCTCAGTTTTCTTTGGCAGAGTCACCACGGGCTACTCCTTCATTGTTTCCTGGGTGTCCGCTCAGGCCAGATCTAAGCACCCCACAGGCTGGATCCGGCCCCTGGGCCTTGAGTTTGACACCCCTGATTTAAGCCTATAACTGAGGCTTCCAACAAAATATTGTCAGGCATGCTTTCTTTTCTGAATATTCTCCTGGTTTACCTTTTCATCTCACCCAGCCATTCAGAATTCCACAGCCGCTGTAACAGGGGTGAAATTCAGCAGGTTCTGACAGGTTCTGGAGAATCGGTAGCGGAAATTTTGAGTACTTCGCCGAACAGGCAAATACCACCTCTCGCTGGCCCAACAGAGCGGAGTGGGAATGGAGATTTTGCAATATCCTTCCCCTGCCACACCCACAAAACCACGCCCACAGAACCGGTAGTAAAAAAATATTGAATTTCACCACTGCACTGTATGTCTCTTTAGGTCTACTGAAGATTTTTATTTAAGTTATTATATGATTTTACAAAGCTTTGTCTGTTTGGGGTGGGGTTTGTTTTTTTTTTCTTGTCAAATTGAATGAATTTATATGGTATGGAATTATGGAAGTACAAGTAGCCCCTCGACTCGCAAGAGTTCATTTAGTGACGGTTCAAAGTTACAACGGCACTGGAAAAAGTGACTTATGACCATTTTTAACCCTTACGAACATTGCTGCCTCCCCATTGTCTCAGGATCAAAATTCAGATGATTGACAACTGAGTCCTGTTTATAACAGTTCCAGTGTTCTGGGGTCCTGCGAACCCCTTTTGCGACCTTCTGACAAGCAACCTCAATGGGGGAGCAGATTCACTTAACAACCATGTTACTACTTTAAGAGCTGCAGGGATTCACTTAACCACAGTGGCAAGAAAGGTGGTGGAATGGGGCAAAATTCACCTAACTTCTGTTTCACTTAGCAACATGAATTTGGGGTTCAGTTGTGGTCGTAGGTTGAGGACTGCCTGAGTTGGAATCATGGTTTAAGGGAGTTTAACCAGTCAAGACTCTGAGGTAGACAAACCAACTTTTCTCCAAGCATTTTTGATTCATTCATTTGTATCTCATCCCAAAGGTGCTTTTTTTCAAGAGGCAACTAGCCTGTCTTGTTTTTTCTTTGAAGACGTTTCGCTTCTCATCCAAGAAGCTTCTTCAGTTCTGAGGAGTTGAGAGCTGAAAAAGCTTCTTGGATAAGAAGTGAAACGTCTTCAAAGAAAAACCAGAAAGTCCAGTTGCCTTTTGAAAAAAGCATCTTTGGGACAACCATGACCTGGATGACTGAGAATCTCCATAGACATTTGTCTCTCATGTTTCCCTAGGAACGTAACGTAGTATATGCTACACTCCCTTCTCTTATTGTTTATCCATCAACAACTCTATGTATTCGATTGGACTGGAGAGAAGGAGTGGCCCAAAGTCACCATGGCTCAGTTTGAATTAACACCGGGGGGGGGGCTCCCCAGTTCAGATTCTAAATGCTAACATTCATCATAACCAGAACACTACTTTTGCTCTTCCTCTTGAATGAGCCTCTTTCCATAACCCATGAAAGACGGCGCATTTATCCCCTCCAGTGTCATCAGGCAGAGAGCCAAGTAGACTGTGATAAACTTACATTCATTCTCAAACAGATGGAACTGCATTCCTAAGAGGCCGACTGACTTGCAAAATGTGTAGGTTGAAGAGCTTTTCTTCTTGGGGCAAAGCTTGAGAATCTGTTAAAGGACACAGATGAAGAGAGAAAGAGAGATACAAAGACACACACACACACACACACACACACACACACACACAGAGACAGACAGACAGACAGACAAAGACAGAAAGTCTTTCAGAAAGATCAGCAAAAGAAAACAGGAAGGTTTAAGGTCCAAATAATACCATTCAACTACAGTATGGTCATCAGAATGAGATCCCAATGGGGTTATGAGTGGTGTGAGGGGACATACCCCAAAAAGATGGGGCATGATGAAAGAAAAGAGTAAAGCTGAAAAACATGCCTTGCGGGATCCAGTCCAAGCAATAACCAGGTCTGATCCTACTTAGATTGTGAAGATCAGCCAGATCAGCTAAGTATTATCACATGCTGGGTCTAAATGAATCAACACAGTCCATCAATTCTGATTGGGCCTTTAGTTTGATGATAAAATCTGAAGGGACATTGGGTTGCACATCCAAATCTAAGATCAATGAAACTCCTGGGCTTTACATTGCACACCCCTAGTCTAAATTATTTAGATGTGTCACCCTTCATACCCCTTGTTGTAGCACAGGGCTGTCCACACCTAGGCAACTTTAAGACTGATGGACTTCAACTCCAAGACTTTGTACCTTCTACCAGAATTCTGGGAGCTGAAGTCCACAGTCTTAAAATTGCCTAGGATGGACACCCCTGTTGTAGTGCAAGCAATCTGCGTGCATTTTTTAAAATCTAGAAATAAAGACATTGGAATTGCACGGGACTAATCTGGTTAGGAGTCCTGCTATGAGAAGGGGCTGGTACTCTTTTGGCTAATTGTGTTTTTCAAGCTATATCACATCACCACTAATCCCCTATCAGCTCCTTGCACTGGAAGGAGGATGTGAATTGGAAGAGTTCCTTCCAATGTAAGTGTCAGGCAAAGTGTTGGGGGTGATGGAAAATAGGACAATCCATGTGGAGAAGGATTGCAATCTGGGAGTTCAAGAGTCAATCCCCTTATCCTTCCTTCTGCCTGGGTTATGTCATAGATATAAGTTCTTTTTTTAAAAAAAACCTCAAACATTCACACAGATGCAAATTGCACAACAGCTTTATGTTCATCTTGCCTGGAAGAAATTGTTTAGCTTACAGTCTTGTGACTGAGAGTAGAGAAGTGAGTGAAAACCATGCTGAAGAGTAGATTTCTATTATCTCCTCCAGAGGGACTCCTGTCAAATCACACTTGTCAATTACTCGGATATTTTGCTTAGCAGTTTCCCTGCATTCCTCTTTCATGAAACAAGGGTGCATCCTCTGCAGTCCCTTTCAGGCCACTGAAGCCACCCAGTTTGGCAGTAAAAATTGGTATTTTCAGGACTTGATCCACTCACTCTTTCTTTACACTTTGGAGGATACAAGGAGCAATGCATGAGCAAAAGGTAATATTTTGCTTTCCTGGGTTTCTCTGGCTTGATTAACAGCTGGCATTCAGGGGTGGTATTCAGCCAGTTCGGACCGGTTTGGGTGAACCGGTAGCTCTGACAATCAGTTGAGAGTGAACCAGTTCACTCCGATGATCAGGTTGGCCTGCCCGCCCTTGTGCTTTACTTACCTGGTTTTTTGGACTATAAGACGCACTGGAGTATAAGACGCACCAAGATTTTGAAGAGATAATTTTTTTAAAAAACGTTTTTGCACTCTCCAGGCCTCCCAAACCCTCTGCATGCCTCATTTTTCATGAAAAACAGAGCATGCAGAGAGTTTGAGAGGCCTGCAAAGTGCTCCTAGGGGCTGAAGGGGCAAAAATGAGCAAAAAACGGCCCGTTTTTCACAGGTCTGTGTTTTGCAAAAAACAGGACATGCATAAGTTTTGCAAGGCTTGTAGAGTGCTCCTGGGGTCTGGGGGGGGGGGCAAAAACGAGCAAAACCAGGCCATTTTTTGCTTGATTTTGCCCTCCCCAGTGCCCAGGAGCACTTTTCCCAAATCCTCTGCACGTTCTTATTTGCAAAGAACGGGATGCGCAGGGGTGGAGTTCCGAGAGGCCAAAAATGCTGTATTCAGTATATAAGACATACCCAGATTTTCACCCTCTTTTTTGGGGGGGAAAAAGGTGCGTCCTATAGTCCGAAAAATACGGTACCTATATCCTTTCAGCTGATTAGCACACCAGAGCAGACTGCCATGCCTCAGCTGTGTTACTCCTCAAGAAGTAACGTGGAAGGCAAGTTTTGGTAAAACTGTGCACGCACACGCAGCGAAACACATGATTACCATACTGGTTGTTAAACCGGTAGGATCCCACCACTACTGCTGTTGTATGTTTAAGGCCTTGGCTTTAGGTATCAACGTCCTGTCTCAGAGCAGTGCTGAGGGGGATTCTACCCACTCAGATTCTAAATCCGTATGCACTTATTATCCCACTCTCCAAAGGCTTCTTAACTGGGTGGTAATTAATCTGCTCAGACAAGATGCTTTCTCCCTAATGGGAGCAAACGTGACCATTTTCGGTCAACAAACCTGCAACTTCCAATGTACAGTAATAGCTGAATTTTGGGAATTGATACAAACTGTGTCTTAGAATACCCAATTCTCAGATTTCATTAGGAAAACAAACAAACCAAGCTCAGCAGTAATTATAGATTGGCCATAATATGTGAACAACTCATTAGAAACACCATTAGGCTCCCCGAAGCAGGGAGTGTTACAAACAGTATTTCAGCGTCTCCGGCTTAGACTACGCTCTACAAAACAATGTCTAGTATGGCATCAAAGTTAATTGAGGACAGATCAAAGTGCCAAGTTTGTCCATTTTATGCTGATGTAGAATGGTATTTCCCATTTCTTAATCTATTTATCTTCACTCATTCTTCAGTATTCATATTTGGGTAATTTATATGGCCGCCTACTTGCTCACAGTGACTCTAGGCGGCTTAGAAGCAGTAAAAACACAGTACAGAAAATAGAAAATGAAAAACAACAATCCCCACCCCCAGTGGTGACGATGCACACCATCAAATCAGCCGCTCTCTAGGATTGAACTCTCAACCTTCTGAGTGGGAGGTGAACATCTTCACCACTAGGCCAATGTGCCGCAGTCACCTGACCATGGCATCCACCACATGATAACTAAAGAACATCAGACTCCACCTGTGATAAAACCATCATGCCTTGTTGCCTGCCCAAACGAGAAAGTATGGCTTTAACATTGGCATAGCTAAGGAGAATTTTCGGTTGCCTCCGGTTAGAGATGAGAAGAAGGCCACATTATAAGGGGTCCTTGGTGCTTTTTTTTCTTACAGACGTTTCATTACTCAGACTAGGTAACATCATCAGTGCTAGTAACTGAGGACCCAGACTGTGGGGGCGATATGCTGACTCTGTAAACCACTTAGAGAGGGCTGAAAGCCCTATGAAGCGGTATATAAGTCTAATTGCTATTGCTATTGCTAGTAAGGGATTATAAGGAAATGTCACAAAATTATAAGGAAATACCACAAAAATAGGCTGTTCTGGTGTGGGAATACGGTTGTATGCAAGTGAAGGAAAAACCTACACAGGGCTGCTTCTGAGAAATGTTTGGCTCGCTTAGCGCGTAGCTGCAACTATTCAACAAGAGAGGAACGGCTTGGAACATCACTCCACATCTCAATCAACTTCACTGGCTGCCAAATGGTGTTTGGCCTCAGTACAGCCATGAAAGCTCTGAGGTATTATGCCACATAAAATATTAGGCAGCTGCAAACAATTGCATACTTATCTGAATATGTGTGGGAAGTTACAGGACTGGTCTCCTGAACTTCCTTCGCACAGATCCAATCAGTGGTGGGGTCCTACCGGTTCGGACCGGTTCAGCTGAACCAGTAGTAGCTTGGTGGCCTAGGTTGCTGGAACCGGCAGCGACCCAGGTCTGCCACGCTCCCAAACAGGTTCTCTCGGTGGCACTGTAGTCACCGCCATCTTGTTTTTTGCTTCTGCACATGCACAGAGCAAATTTAGTTGTACTGTGCATGCACACACAGCGCGCCTCAAGCACACGTGCAAGAGGGTCACGTCCTTGAGTGAAACGGCAGTAGTCTCTGCCAGAACCTTCCCCTGGATCCAACAGGACTTTGGATCCTATGAATGGGAATGAAAGCATAATGTTCTTCCGGCTGTGCTAGCTTTTGACTCAGAGGGAATTCCGTAAGGAGAGGTGCATTTAAAATCCAGATCCTAGGACAGGGGTCCTCTGACCTTTTTCTAAACTGCACTGAATTCTTAAGTCAAAGATTTAACTTTGACTCACCACCAGCAGGTCATTGAAGAGAAAAACTTCTCTCTGGTGGGCAGCGTGTTTCTGCACTTTGTTCACATCTGTCACTTCATAAAGGCGGCTGCAACAGACCAACCGGCGATGAGGCACAGACAGCACCTGCAAGAAAGAGACTGAGTGGGAAGGTTTCCTCCACAACCACAATTGCAACACACATTTATGATCCCATGCAGTTTCAAGACCTTTGGGCAACTTCATCAGCCCTAGAACGTATAATTTCATCATGAGATGTCCCGTTTTGAAGTCTGTTGCGAAGATGTTGTTGTTTTAACCATTTAGTCGCATCCGACTCTTGGCGACTTGATAGGCAAGTGCCCTCCATGCTACCCTGTCAAACGCAGCTTCTTTCAATTGTTGGATGTTCAACTTGTTAGATGTTGTGAAGATAGGGACCTTCTATTCCAGATTCGGCAAGGAAAACCAGCTGGCCTATCCAGCCAGAAATGGATGAAGAAAGTAGAACCCCAAGAAAAACAAATGCACATAGAAAGAATGAGGGCTTTGGTCACCATTCCACAACCACTATCTTGGTTCTTTTGTTTCCCACTGCAAATGCTGTGGCTAGGATCAGTGAAACTAACTGCAATGTATAATATGGACATTTATCCTTGTGGTTAGTTCTTTGTGTGAAAGCCTGACAGAGGGAAGAACTGACCAAGATCAATCTCTTTGGGAAGCAACTGTTTGTTTCTTTTCCTCTCTTTCCTTTTCAGCTTTCTTCTAGGGCCCTGACCTGTCTGGATGTAATAAAGATTTACCGTATTTTTCGGAGTATAAGACGCACCTTTTTCCCTCAAAAAAGAGGCTGAAAATCTGGGTGGGTCTTATACACTGAATACAGCATTTTTTTTTGCCTCCAGAAACTCTGCCCCTTCACCAAAATGGTCATGCAGAGCCTGTAGGAGGCTTTCAGACTGTTCCTGGAGACTGGGAAAAATGGGCTGTTTTTTGCTTGTTTTGGGAGGGCCCACACCCCAGGAGCACTCTGCAAGCCTCCTAAAGGCTATTCATGCCCTTTTTTTGAAAAAAAAAAAACTAGGCCCTTTTTGTGAAAAACGGGCCATTTTGGGGAGGTCTGTGGAGTGCAAAAACTTTTTTTTTTTAATTTGCCTCTTCAAAATCTTGGTGCACCATACACTCTGGTGCATTTTATACTCAGAAAAATACGGTAAATTTTTAAGTAAACCTGTGGTGCTCATTATGGGAAACTAGCTTAGTCTTTAACTCATGCTTCTCCAATGCATCAGGCTGCAGAAGGAAAGGGGTATCACTTATTTCTTCCCTGATAAATCTAGAAAACTTTCTCTGGCATAAAATGACTGGTGGTTCAGAGCTGGGTTGTTATCAGTCCGCACCAATTCGGATAAAACGGTAGTGGAAATGGTAACTGGGTCACTGAACCAATAGGGATGGCAGGCTCGCTACGCCCCCGAACCAGCTCCCTGGTCACCGCAGCATGGGTTTTTTGGGACATTTTTAATGTTCTGTGCTTGCACAGATCTATTTAAAGGCAACTGTGCATGCATGTGCAATGAACCGGCAGTAACCCTGGCAGAAACCCACCATTATGGTGGTCTATACTTAGCTCCATTGGTGGGATTCAAAGAATGTAATAACTGGTTTGCCCAGGGTCAGGTTGGCCATCATGGGACGCGTGGCCCATCCCTTTCCTCCAGTTCCACCACACATGTGGGATGAACCTCCTGCAATGGCCAACCTGACCCTGGGCAAACCGGTTGTTAAATTACCTCCCCCTCCCACTATCGAAGTGGATCCTGGGCGCTGCACTGCAATGGATAAATGGGAAATGCAGCGGCTGGCACAAGGGAAGAAGGAGGATCAGGGAGAAGAGGGAAATCAGCCTTCTCCTTCCCTCGCATCGGCTGCTCCATTGCCCGCTTCTCCATTGCAGCACAGTGCAGCACCCAGGATCCACTTTGATAGCTTGGGGAGGGGGGGTGTAATTTAAGAACCGGTTCGCCTGAACTGGTGTGAACCGGATGAATTCCATCACTGCTTACCTCCCCAACAGCAGTTTAGGAAGGATACAGCAGTGTTACAGGAAGGAATCAGCAGGCTTTCACATATATCATGTGTACACTCCACCACAAACTTGTTATAACATGGAATATATCAAGTTATTTTCTGGCAGCTATGAGAGTCACAAGGGAAACTATGTCAGGATTTTCTCTGTTCATCAATTCTCTTTATCCTGTCTAATCAGAACAGAAGGCATAAGAATCTGCAGATATAATCACAATTATGGAATATATAGCTATGCATGCCTAAGGCCTAAAGCTACGAAGTGTATTTCTGGGGAGAAGCTGGAAATTGCTAATTCAAACGATGGAGAACAGCAAAAGGACATGTTGTTGTCTTGAGATCTGCAAGAAAATATTGCAGCATCTCTTGTAAAAAGGAGTGTCCGGATGAGGCTTTCTGCCACCGGATTCCTTTTAAGCAGTGCACTGCAGTCATTTTAACAGCCGGATATTTCTTTTCCAATGGACACTGATTCTTCCAGAATTACTGGGTCATTTTGTTCTTATAGGATTGTTTAAATAACCCATGTTCTGGGACCTTTTTAAAGAATATTCTGTCTTTCTGTGTGGGTACTTTTGTTAGAGTTAAGCACTTATTATTTGAACTTCACATTATGGAATTCCATTACAGGCACATCTGGAGGAATTTAAGGCACCCCAGGGATGACTCAAAAGAGTCAAAATGTCAACCACGCACGTCATAATGCATATCAAAAAGGAAAGGGACATTGACCGCATGCTTGAGGCCATAATTTTGACGTTTTGATCCTTTCTCCCTGTGGACACTCCTACCTGACCACATTTCAGTGGGAGAAAGCCTTGGAAGGACACAAAAATTTGCAAAGGGAAGTGAAAAATATAATTTGGAAACAGAGTTGTATCTTGGGCTTGCTTCTAGTAAAGGTGAACATGAAAAAAACTCAAATGTAACTTTCTTTTACTTTGGAACTCTGTTTTCCATTTAGGGCCACAAAGCATATGTTCCCAAGTAATAAGGTAAGGGTAAAGGTTCTCCTCGCACGTATGTGCTAGTCGTTCCTGACTCTAGGGGATGGTGCTCATCTCCGTTTCAAAGCTGAAGAGCCAGCGCTGTCCGAAGACGTCTCCGTGGTCATATGGCAAGCATGACTAAACACCGAAGGAGCACAGAACGCTGTTACCTTCCCACCAAAGGTGGTTCCTATTTTTCTACTTGCATTTTTTACATGCTTTTGAACTCCTAGGTTGGCAGAAGCTGGGACAAGTAATGGGAGCTCACTCTGTTATGTGGCGAAAGGGATTTGAACCGCCAAACTTTCTGATCAACAAGTTCATTGAGCCACCATGTCCCTCATCATTGCTGGGGGGGAAACCAAACATATCCATTCATCCAACTTCATGAGCAAAGTATTTATATTAAAAAAGGAGGTGGGATTAAAAAAAAGCAGATTGACATAGGTAGGAATATTAGATAAAAATGAAGAAGAAAAGAAAATAGGACGTAAGCAGCACAAGAAAGTCTACTGCAGTGTTTTTCAAATATGGTAACTTTAAGATGTATGGATTTCAACTCCCATGTTGGTTACGGAATTCTGGGAGTTGAAGTCCATACATCTTAAAGTTCTCACATTGGAATAACACTGATCTAATGCAGGGGTCTCCAAACTTGGCAACTTTAAAACTTGTGGACTTCAACTCCCAGAATTTTCCAGCTAGAATGAGGAATTCTGGAAGTTGAAGCCCACAAGTGTCAAAGTTGCCATGTTTGGAGACCTCTGATCTAAAGTAAAAGCTATGATTTCCTTTGTGACAAAGTAATTGGTTTCCATGGAGATTTTCCCAGGTTCGTCCTTTGATGCATCTGCAATCAGGTAGGATTCAATCAGTGGTAGGATTCAAATAATTTAACAACCGGTTCTCTGCCCTAATGACCAGATGGGTAGGCGGGGCTTGGTGGTCATGTGACTGGGTGGGCATGGCCAACTCAACGTCACTCAGGTCAATGGGCGCTTCGCCTTAGCTGTTACAATGTAATAAGGGTCAACCAGAGCGGCAGTTTCTGTAAGCAGGGCAATAAAGATTAGGCTGGAAACAACACCAGAATGTCTCCTTCCTGACTTCCTTAGAGGACTAGTCCTGTAGAGTGGAAAAAACCAAAAGGCAATTTCTTCCCACAACCGGTTCTCTGAACTGCTTAGAAAGTTAACAACCGGTTCTCACGAATCGGTGCGAACTGGCTGAATCCCACCACTGGATTCAATGAACAATGAGAAAGACCTTCTTGGCTAGAGGCAGGGGAATCCCCATTTATGGTTAAAAACAATGTCAAGATGGAACACAAAGAAAAGAAGCATAACTTTGATAACACCATTGCAACTTCCATCTTGACTTCTTTGTCCATGCCCTGTGAGAACTCTGAGACTTGCTGCTAAATTTGTTAGAATTGCTGCTGAAATAGACAATATTAAGATAATATCCTTTCTTCTTAAATAAAAGTAACCGCAGAAAACTACTTTTTTTATCAGCATAATACAATAGATGTTGACTAATGATGTGCAAAGGCTCACCGTTTTCATTCCCACAATCGATTTTTCTACTTTGGTGACATAAGTGACATGGTCCTCGTTGGATTTGAGCTCTCTCTGCTGAATCCTTTCATAAATTCCCACCACCAAGTCGCGGGGAATGTCCGCTCCATCATCCACTCCTGTTAAGTCAAAACAATATAAACATTCTTTTTTTATTCAATCATCATTCTTCAAGAACTCTGTCAAGGACGTTGGAGTACTCATATCTACTGATCTAAGTGCCAGAGCCCACTGTAATAACATTGCCAAAAAGGCATTAAGAATTGTTAACCTAATCTTGTGTAGCTTCTTCTTTGTAATATTGTACTGCTAACCAGAGAATACAAAACATTTGCTAGACCAATTCTTGAGTACAGCTCATCTGTCTGGAACCCACACTGCATGTCGGACATTAATACAATTGAGCAAGTCCAGAGATATTTCACAAGAAGCGTCCTCCGCTCCTTTGCTTGCAACAGAATATCTTATTCCACCAGACTTGAAGTTTTGGCCTTAGACAACTTAGAACTATGCCGACTTTGGTCTGGCCTAAGTGCAATACATTAAATTGTCTGCTACAACGTCGTACCTGTCCATGACTACTTCAGCTTCTACCACAACAATACATGAGCTCACAATAGATACAAACTTAAGGTAAACCGCTCCAAACTCAATTGCAGAAAATATGACTTCAGCAACAGAGGGGTCAATGCCTGGAATGCACTACCTGACTCTGTTGTTACATCCTCAAACCCCCACAACTTTAACCTTAGCCTGTCTACTGTTGACCTCACTCCATTCCTAAGAAGTCTGTAAGGGGTGTGTAGAAGCACACCAAACTGCCTACCATCCCTGCCCTAATGTTTCTTTTTATTCGTATCCATTTCATGTATCCAAAATCATGTTTATACTTATATATGTTATCTAATACATAATTGACAAAATAAATAATAAAACAAACAATAAAACAATAAAACAATAAAACAATAAAACAATAAAACAATAAAACAATAAAACAATAAAACAATAAAACAATAAAACAATAAAACAATAAAACAATAAAACAATAAAACAATAAAACAATAAAACAATAAAACAATAAAACAATAAAACAATAAAACAATAAAACAATAAAACAATAAAACAATAAAACAATAAAACAATAAAACAATAAAACAATAAAACAATAAAACAATAAAACAATAAAACAATAAAACAATAAAACAATAAAACAATAAAACAATAAAACAATAAAACAATAAAACAATAAAACAATAAAACAATAAAACAATAAAACAATAAAACAATAAAACAATAAAACAATAAAACAATAAAACAATAAAACAATAAAACAATAAAACAATAAAACAATAAAACAATAAAACAATAAAACAATAAAACAATAAAACAATAAAACAATAAAACAATAAAACAAACAATAAAACAAACAATAAAACAAACAATAAAACAAACAATAAAACAAACAATAAAACAAACAATAAAACAAACAATAAAACAAACAATAAAGCAATAAAGCAATAAAGCAATAAAGCAATAAAGCAATAAAGCAATAAAGCAATAAAACAATAAAACAATAAAACAATAAAACAATAAAACAATAAAACAATAAAACAATAAAACAATAAAACAATAAAACAATAAAACAAACAATAAAACAAACAATAAAACAAACAATAAAACAAACAATAAAACAAACAATAAAACAATAAAACAATAAAACAATAAAACAATAAAACAATAAAACAATAAAACAATAAAACAATAAAACAATAAAACAATAAAACAATAAAACAATAAATAAAATAAATAAAATAAATAAAATAAATAAAATAAATAAAATAAATAAAATAAATAAATAAATAAATAAATAAATAAATAAATAAATAAATAATAAAAATACAAAATACAAAATAACAGCTTACATGCCTTTTTCCCCTCCAGAGGTTATGGACCTGTACAAATAATTTCCTACCATTTGCGGTCAGTTAATGCCCCTAAAATTTTGAGAAAAGATAATGGATGCCCTTGGAGGAGTTACCCTTCATCAAATAACTATAACCTGGATGGGACCAATCACAAATTGATCAGAAATGTTGAAATGGCTCCTTGCCCTCCTCTCTGGCTTTACAGAGGTTCCAGACTGACATTGTTTTTTTTTCTATGGACAAGTGGACACATTTTTCAAGCAAAGTGTTTAGCTGTTTCCAACACCATTTTTCAGTCTTAAATGTCAGGGTTCCAAGTAACAACCCCAACAAAGGAAAACTCCGAGGTTGGAAGTCCCTCAAACATGGCCCAATCAGGCACTGTCCCAACTGGAGATGCCTTCTAGTCACACCCTTCCAGGTGCAGGGCAAGGTGCCCTTGACTCTCTGAGAAATGAATGTTATTTTGACTATATATCTCTCATACTTCATATAATCCCCTCTCCTATTTTGCTACAGCAGTAAAAGTGGCAGACCAAAAGGCCCAATGCAAAAGATGGCTTCTAGGCCTGAAATACATGTAGGGCCAAAAATCATCCTTAGGAGCAAAGCTGAAGGTAATGTTTTGCTTTTATCGTCCCAGCTTCCTATTAAACTTTGTTCTGTGCTTAAAAAGTAGGTTTGAGTGCATATATACAAAAACAAGAGCTGAAAAATGTAAAAAAAAAATGAGGTAAGCATGCAACTGGGACCATTGGCTGCAGCAAATTCCACACTGGAGATTTCCAAGTTACAGCCATAATTGGCCATAATTACAGACAACAATAATTTCTACTTCAGGATACACTTGGGTTTACACTTAGATTTGGTTTAATTTAGAGGTTAGCAACTCGAATGCTGCCTGTTGCCCCAGACCTTGACTTGGCTCTTCGAGAATCTTAAGACTGGACGAAGATTGGAATTATGGTTTCCTATCACCTTAAGGCAGGAAATGGTCACGTATTAAATACATTAAGTGACATGGAAGTCAAATAAGGCTCTTTTAATGCTCCTTGGTGGTATGTTAATTAATCCTCTATTTTTTAACACACAGAGAATGAAACAATGTCGGCTGGAAATATAAAAATGTTTCTAGATCAATTCACTTTTATTAAAGTTATGACAGAACTTAGGAACTGAATTAAATTCTTTGCAATGCAAGCTGAGTGAGACTTTTCTTTTTTTAAAAAATCAGGGTTTTTATCCAAGTCAAGAGCCTGTTGAAAACTTGCTTAGTATGTATTTTAATGGTACAGAAAGATATTCTTCAAAAATTTACATTTGTTAAATGGGCTAAATTGTTGTATTAACAATGCAAATTTTGAATATAATCCGAAATCAGAGATACAACATCTTTAAAGGACATAATAGAGATTAGATCCTGAATATGTATTAGAATATCTGGGGGAGTGGGGGAAGCAAATATGGAAAAATCCATTCAAAATCTTTGTAGGAAACACAAGATTTTATATTGTTGGCAACTTACCCCAGTTAAAATGTCATAAAGAATAAAAAGAATTAATCTCCAAGTGATTGCAGTGATGTTACCATTTTGAGTCATACAATACAATACAATACAATAGCAGAATTGGAAGGGACCTTGGAAGTCTTCTAGTCCAACCCCCTGCCTAGGCAGGAAAGCCTATACTGTTTCAGACAAATGGTTATCCATAGAACAGAATAGAATAGAATAAGAATAGAATAAGAATAGAATAGAATAAGAATAACAGAATTGGAAGGGGCCTTGGAGGTCTTCCAGTCCAACCCCTGCTTAGGCAGGAAACCCTAAACCACTTCATACAAAGGGTTATCCAACATCTTCTTAAAGACTTGCAGTGTTGGAGCATTCACAACTTCTGGAGGCAAGTGGTTCCATTGATTAATTGTTCTAACTGTCAGGAAATTTCTCCCCAGTTCTAAGTTGCTTCTCTCCTTGATTAGTTTCCACCCATTGCTTCTTGTTCTAGCCTCAGGTGCTTTGGAGAATAGTTTGACTCCCTCTTCTTTGGGGCAACCCCTGAGATATTGGAACACTGCTATCATCTCTCCCCTAGTCCTTCTTTCTATTAAACTAGACATACCCAGTTCCTGCAACCATTCTTAATATGTTTTAGTCTCCAGTCCCCTAATCATCTTTGTTGCTCTTCTCTGCACTCATGTCCCATAGTTACTAAATTTGGGGATAAAATATTTCATAAAATTGCATTAATTACTTACTTTAAAATGAGAGATATAGCATATTTAGGAGGGAGACAATGGTTGGAAATTAATCAAGGAGAGAAGCAACCTGGAATTAAGGAGAAACTTCCTAACAGTGAGGACATTTAACCAGTGGAACAGCTTGCCTTCACACATTGTAGGTGATTCATCACTGGAGGTTTCTAAGAAGAGATTGGACAATGATTTGTCTGAAATGGTATAGCGCAGTGATAGCTAATATTTTTCCCATCATGTGCCAAAAGTGGGGGGAGCGCATGGGGTGGGGTCGTGCGCAGGTGTGCCCACACCCATAATGCTGCGCGCACAATTCCCCTCCCCCTCACTTTTGGCGAATGATTGACCCATTTTTTTCCTTTCCCAGCCTCCAGAGGCTTTCTAGGAGCGTGGGGATGGCGAAAAGAGCCTCCCCCCCCCCAGAGGCCCTCTGGAGGCTTCAGGATGCTTCCCTGAAGCCTCTGGAGGGTGAAAAATGGCGCTATGAGCAACCCAGAACTTCGAGAATGGACTTCCGGTTTGCCCATAGGGCCGTTCTTCACACTCCTGAAGCCTCCGGAGGGCGGAAAACAACCCAACACACAAACCGGAAGTTCGGGAATTGACTTCTGGGTTGCCCATAGGGCTGTTTTTCATCCCCCCCGGAGCCTTCAGGAGGCTTCCCTGAAGCCTCCGGAGCACAAAAAACAGCCTAACGCGCAAACCAGAAGTCCATTCCTGAACTTCCGGTTCACGCATTGGGTTGCTTTTCCCCCTCCGGAGGCTTCAGGGAATCCTTCGAAGGACAAAAAACAGCTTAAAAAAGGGCAAAGTCAACTGGCCAGCGGGTGCATGAGTGCTGGAGCCGACATGGCAAGCCTCACGTGCCCTAACATACGGCTCCGTCTGCCACCTGTGGCATGCGTGCCATCGGTTCGCCATCACGGTTATAGCATCTCCTGCTTGAGCAGGGGATTAGATTAGAAAACCTACAAGGTCCCTTCCAGCTCTATTCTGATTGACTGATGTTGTCATAGTAATTTCTGGTACAATTATACATTTGAAAAGTAGGGGACTCTTATATTGTATATTAATGTCTACTAGATCAGTAATAACAAAATACCGGTAACGTCTAGAAAGGAATACAAAAAATTATTGTAAGCAACGGAGATCTTTTTTTAGCAATAGCAATAGCAGTTAGACTTATATACCGCTTCATAGGGCTTTCAGCCCTCTCTAAGCGGTTTAAGAGTCAGCATATTGCCCCCAACAATCCGGGTCCTCATTTTACCCACCTCGGAAGGATGGAAGGCTGAGTCAACCCTGAGTCGGTGAGATTTGAACAGCCGAACTGCAGAACTGCAGTCAGCTGAAGTAGCCTGCAGTGCTGCATTTAACCACTGCACCACCTCGGCTCTTTAGAACCTTTGAGCTTGGCCTTAACAAATCAAAATCAAAACACGCATGATAAAGTGTAGTCTTTTGCTTTAATTAAAGGTGAACATAAATGCTGAAACCAGTTCAAGAAAATAGGAGAGGAGTATAGACCTTTTCTGTATGGCATGATTTTATAAAATACTGTTAACAATGCAAACAAGCAGTCTGCTATCTACGTGACAGACTACAGCCAAAGATGTAAATGGCATATTCTACAGACACATGCATGTGTGTGTACAATAATCTTAATTTGAAATCGCAAAATATAATTGTTTGTACAGCTGTTCTATAATCAAAATATAATTGAAAATTGGGGCGTGAATCCTAAAATAGGCTTAGCTGCAATAAAAAGCAACCCCAGGGTAAAAGCTTGATGGTCTCACTCCCTTTGCTTTATTCTCCTATTTTCTGTGCCCTTCAACTCAGCCCGAAAACGCAACACACAGTATATCAGACAATTGCCTGTTTTTGGTCTAGATCAGAGGTGTCAAACTCAGGGATCCGGCCCACAGGGTGCTTAGATCTGGCTCGTGGGGCCACTCTGCAAACAGTGAAAGACTGGCCTGTGGTGCCTCTGCCAGTGAAAATAAAGCTCAGGGGGCTGCATGTGGCCCTCCCGAGATCCATTTCACTGGCCGAGGGTTGCAGGAGACCATTGCAGCCGGAAACGGAGTTTGGGAGCCTGTTTTTGCTGGCAAAGAGCTCGGACCACCATGGGCGCCCCCCAACACGAGTGATGTTGAGCTTGTCACGCCCATCCTAGCCACACCCACACACCTGGATCCCTCAAGGTCAAACACAACCCTAATGCGGCCCTCAGTGAAATCAAGTTTGGCAACTCTGGTCTAACATCCACTAACATCTGCAAACATGCTTTATCTGATGTTGTTAAAAGTTTTATTCCATTTTCACGATTAATCTATTAGCTCAAATGTCACAACCAGCATATATTTTAGCTCTTTCAATGTCATCGGCAACATTATTTATTTGAATACCGCTTTGTTCAGGATTTGGAATAAGGAACAATATAGCCAAGCAATGCCCTCACCTCTCAGGTTCCGAATGAAGTCCTCCAGCATCATCTTCCGGTCAGGTTTAATGTTAGGACTGTACATATCCGTATTAAGAAGGATGATGGCAAAAGCCAAGATGAAAATGGTATCTGGATTATGGAACTGTTGGACTACATCTGGATTACACATGCAGTACCTCTGGCTGCAGAGGGAGGGAGACAAAGTCAATATATAATCAGGGAAGTTTAAAATGTGTCCATTACTAAATGACTCCACCCCAGTTTTACAGGTGTTAAACTTATTTACACTCACATTTCACTAGGATAATACCACAGTTGTATAAATTAATTCATTGTCTGAATCCATTTAAGAAATAATCTTCCAAGGTCAAAGAACAATGTTTCCAATGGTGTCACAGATATTATGGAGAGGACATCATAAAGAATAGATGCACCATCAAACCTGAGAGAACATGTACTTTTTCACAAAAAAGGATTGGGAAATTTTTGTCAATGCAAACCTATTGAATTTGCAATTCTCAAACAAACTATACTTTGATTTTATTCAGTGCTGTTCTTAGAGTGGATAAGGAATAAGTAAAAATGGGTGCATAATTAAGGAAGATTACAACACAAAATTGGACAAATTGTAAGAGAAATGCCTTGATTGAATGAATTATGTATCAGATTTGTGTCAAGTCTTCAAGAGCTGCACTCATTGCCACTATGCATGAGTCCATTCATCTTGTTGCTGGTCATCTTTTGGAACATCTTTGGCTGTTGGTAATTTCAATTTTATTCATTTTAATTATTTTAAAACTGTTTCTTCTTCTTCTTCTTCTTCTTCTTCTTCTTCTTCTTCTTCTTCTTCTTCTTCTTCTTCTTCTTCTCCTCCTCCTCCTCCTCCTCCTCCTCCTCCTCCTCCCCCCTGCTCCTCCTCCTCCTCCTCCCTTCTGATTCTCCTCCTTCTCCTCCTCTCCTCCTCCTCCTCCCTCTCCTTCCTCTGCCACATCCATCATCGGACATTGGCGATCATGTTGGTGACCCTATTTTTATCAACAGCCGCACGAAAAAGTGCTGCTGAGTTTTGCCCAAACTTAAAGAAGTATATTCTACATCAGTGGCCCCCAACATTTTGGGCACCAGAGACCAGTTCCATGGAGAAAGCTTTTCCAGGGACCGAAGGAGGAATGGATTTTCATACTGCTTGCTTCCCGCGGATGAGGATTTGCTTGTTTGCATGGCCTGGTTGTTAGTATGCTGTGGCCCTGTGCTGGTCCACAGACCAGAGGTTGGGGACCCCTGACGTATGTGCTTTAGCTTGCTTTGCTGTGTAAATAACTTCTGTGTTTTCTTTAAAAAAAATAAAGTGTGCAAATGTGTGTTGTGGTGGCCGGTCAGCTGCCAGCAGAGCTAGCTGCCAAGTCCGACGAGAAGGAGGTGGAGGGAGAGCCTGGGCCAGCTCCGGAGCCTTTGGAAGGCTCTGATAAGGAAACAGCATCAGAGACAGAGGAAGAGTCAAGGCCTTCCATCCTCCCCCAGGTGGAGAGGCAGCTGTCTTCGGGGCCTGATACTGAGTGAGGGGGAGGAACAGATGGGTCAATCCCAGATGCCCGTATGCGCAGAGAGGAAAAGAGAGGAGAGCAAAGGAAAGCAATAAGCCGGCTCTCAGGGAGAGGCAGACGCAGATGACAGCTAGCCCCTCCCTGGGTAGGAAATAAATAGAGGGGTTTGGAAGTGGTTGGTTGTCGCAGACAACCGTTCATTTCTAGTATACAACAAGCCATTCAGATTTCTTGGATTAACTCAAGTTTGTTGGAACTAATTGCGTTCGATTTTTTGTTTGTCCCTGTGAATAAAAGGCTGGGGTTGTTTTACTCACGAGTCAACGTCTTATCACTACTTGCGAAGGCTGGGTCAGAACAATGTGATCCTTAAGATGTTATTAGAACCTCTATTAGTCTTTGCCAGCACATGCAATAATAAGAGTGTCAGGGCTCTGGATGCCCTAATTAAATCATGAACCTCGAGCCAAGCTTCAAAAGAAATCCAGTTATTTATTAGGAGCAACATGTTGGCATGTACTTAAATGAAGCAAATTCGGACCCAATGTAATTTATGGTCCAATTGTGAACCTGTTTCCCCTCCCCCCCCCGGGTGTGTCATAAATCACATTTGTCAAAGGAGCACTTTTGCAGGCTGCAGAGATCACTCCCCTCCGGCTGCTGTTGGTAACCTGGGAGACAGCCTTGAGAAAGATATGCTTGGAATGTGCTTCTGTTTGTAGCTGCTGTGCTGCTTCATCAGTTTCCCATCCCCCTTGCCTATGGCAACTCGAGAGCAGGCCAGGAATGCTTCGCGAGTTGACAAAGAGTTATGCAAGTTGTAATGAAAGAACATTTAGAAGACAACAAACCCTAGTTAACTTATTTTTAGGTGCTTTCTTATTTGCTTCACCGTTTCGTCCCTTCTTCTCCTTCTTCTTACCCTACACTGAATGAAGAAATTGACAAAGTAGCTTCACTTCAGCACAATGTTTACCTGAAGGCTTCAATTAGTCTTTCCACTTTCTGGGCTTCTCCCTGCACCCGGATATGGGCCTGAAATTTCCGCAAAGCTTCATCAAGCTCCATGCCAGAGAAGTCCATCTCATCTACTACACAGCTAAAAAGAAAAAGGAAATGAATTTCTTGACTATCAGGCCTATGGAGAGGAATGTATCAAGAAACATAAGGGAGAAATAAGCCAAATATATTCATTTATTTTATTTTCCCAATCAAGCAAGATCTTCAATGCTACCTAACTTGCATCTTTCTAGATTCATAAGCACTTTTTCTGTTTTGGAATATCTGACTTATTTAGATGTACTGCTTACTGTATATTTCATCTCAGCTTTCCTCCATTGAGTTCACAGCTGTGTATATGATCTGCAATTGCCACATGTTATCCAGTGGTGGGATTCCAAATCTTTTCCCACTGGTTCTATGATAGCGCGCTTTGCGCATGTGCTCATGCTTTGCGCGCATGCACAGCACTCCAAGACTGCCCTCGGTGTCAGCGATGGTGAGCTGAGCTGTTTTTTAGCTCAGGTGTGACGTGGCAATCTGCTCTACCATGCAAATCAGCTGTGCTAAAAAACAAGGGAATTTAGGACCGGGAACCATGGGGGCAGGAGGGTGGGGCCAATCAGAGGTAGTATTTGCCGGTTTTCTGAACTACTCAAAATTTCTGCTACCAGTTTGTTCGAACCGGTCCGAACCGGCTGAATACCACCTCACATGTCATAATCTCTCAGGAGAAACACTTTGGAGCTCAGCCCCTTGAAATGAGAGGCTTATTTCCTCTAATTCTCTTTCTAAAAGAGCAACGAAGCCACCCAAATCCCAGGGAAAATAGGAAGTAGACAGTAGAGGATCAATACAGACATACAGATATGCATTTGTGAATTCACAGTCATCACAATATATCTTTTCTGGATAAGCAGAATTATGCAAAGAAAAGGAAACAAAATAGTAAGTCAAGGTAAGGGACGGGAAAAAAAAGAAATGTACATAATCTAGTATATATCAATATCAGTCAATGTAACCTTCCCTGCATTTCTATCCATTCTAACTATTCTTCATTTTACAATGGGAACGTGGCTCTTCATATAGTAACTGTTGGGTTTCATCTCTTTCTTCTTGAGGATCTCATCAACTCCACCCAACCGTAACTTTCCATTCTTCTCCACCCATTCACTCGCCCTTCGTATATTTGCTTTGCAATTCCACCGTTATTCATCCTCAACGGAGCCACCTGTGTGTACAGCACTTCTGTTGTAGGGGCATTCATGTATTCCTTCAGATCCATTCGTTATTAACCCTACATCTTCTTGTTCAAGTACACAGACCTCTTGCCTATTACCACTGCATTTATCTCACTCATACTTTGCTTGACAGACCCAACTTTCACTTCCATAAAATAGTGGGGAAAGCACAGTCTTTTGTCAGGCTATACCCAATTCATTACTCATCCTCAGAAGCTGGCAGACGGAGATTCAAGGACATGGCTCATAACTTTGTGGCTTCAAAGTCTATATCTCTGCCCTTCATCTCTGCAGCCTAACAGCCTGAAAGATAGTTACTTCTCCATAGGTGGGCCAGAGGATGGAGAGTGATATCTGTGGATTGCTGTTGTCTGATCTTGGGTTCCTAGTGTTTGATTTTGGTCCCTACTTAGACACAACCATTACCATTTCTTTTAACAGATATTCCTCTCAAGAAAACCACTTTCCACTAAGTTTGAATCAACATTTGCAAATATTAAAACCTCTCCATCCATTTTCCAATCTTTCGTAAACATTCACTGTTCTAGAGGTGCACAATGATTTACTCTTTTGCTTCTTTTATGCATAACTAGTTTGATGAAAAGAAAGACTAGGGGTGACATGATAGCAGTGTTCCAATATATCAGGGGCTGCCATAAAGAAGAGGGAGTCAAGCTATTCTCCAAGGCACCTGAGGGCAGGACAAGAAACAATGGGTGGAAATTAATCAAGGAGTTGAAGCAACCTAAGGAGAAATTTCCTGACAGAACAATTAATCAGTGGAATGATTTGCCTCCAGAAGTTGTGAATGCTCCAACACTGGAAGTTTTTAAGAAGAGATTGGATAACCATTTGTTTGAAATGGTGTCTAAGCATGGGGTTGGACTAGAAGACGTCCAAGGTCCCTTCCAACTATTCTATTCTATTCTATTCTATCATTATTCAATATATTTTCCCAATCAATCATAAGATCCTTAGTCTTTTGGTACATTAATTTTCAGATCCATATGCCTAGTATTCCTGTAAATCATTGGGTTTCAACCTCCCTAATGCCGCCACCCTTTAATACAGTTCCTCATGTTGTGGTGACCCCCAACCATAAAATTATTTTATGTTTTCCATATTTTTTTTGAAAATATGTGTTTTCCAATGGTCTTAGATGACCCCTGTGAAAGGGTCATTCGACCCCCAAAAGGGTGCCGACCCACAGGTTGAGAATCGCTGCTGTAAATTGTTGGGGTTCTCAGCCAACAACATGACATACATTCACATTCTCAAGCAACGCAATTCTTACTGTAACCACTTGGATTCCTTATACATTTTTATCTATAAATACCTTAAGCAACCAAAGGGACTGTGACAATGGGCAAGAGTTAATGCTTTCATGTTAAGTTTGTCACATATGCATGCAAGAAGCTAAATAGACTTTGTTTTTTCGTAGTTGAAGTTTAGAGTAGGAAAGGTGAGGTATTTTCCCACAGGTAAAATAGGAAACCTCTAGGAAAATGAAGGAATAGTTGCAGAAATGCTAAGGTGACAGAGAACTTGAAAAATAAAAACGGTGCTTGAGAAGGAGAATTTTTAGAACTGTGTTAGCTCTCAACCACAGATAGATCTCAACAGGGTTGGCTGCTAAAGATTTATTATTGGCTTTAATAAAGAACATTGATAATTGGTGATCTTGAGATGGTCTAGGCCCGTGATGGCGAACCTATGGCACACATGCCACAGGTGGCCCGCAGCGCCCTCTCTGTGGGCACATGAGTGGGCACCTCAGTTCAGCTCTACCACGCATGTGCGCATGTCCAGCCAGCTGGTTGTTGGGTCTCTGCCATGCATGTGTGGAAGGGCACGCACATGTGTGTGGGGTGCTGGGGCGTGCACGGGGCCATGTGCATGGGAGGGCATGTGTGTATGCAGGTGTGGGCGTGTGTAGGAGACCCACATGTGCATGTGCAGGGGTGTGGTGCATGGAGGGGGCCACACGCACATTGCATTTTGGGGGTTCGGCCACACGGTGGGTACTTGGTCCGGAAAAGGTTAGCCATCACTGGTCTAGGCAGTGAAAAATTGATGGTTAGATAAAATTTCCAAGTGGAGCTGTGTGAGATCCAGGGAAGACACTCCAAAGACAAGGAGAAAGAAGTCTACAAGCCTTTTTTTGCCATCCTTCACACCTAGAAACATCTGGGGAAAGCTGAAGTGACGGCAATTAGAAGGTTCTCTCAGACATGCAGAAAGATTTTTTTTTGTCTCCCGGGGAATGCCAGCCAGTATTCTGAGCCCATTACTTACATCTAAGTAGAAAGTATAGCTAGGGTTTAGAAAAACCATACAGCGTACTTATACAGTATGCGAATATTACAGAATGCATGAATGCACAGGTACCGAACACTTAAGGCTTCATAATATTCAAAAGAGGCAAATGCCCACTTCACGATGCATTTTAAAACTCAAGTTATAGTGGTGATCAGTCAAGCAGAGAATGGAATATGGGCATCTAACTGTAAATAACTCTGGTCCCAAATGGCTGTAAAAGTTGGAAGTAAATGCTGTTGGAGGTCTTAATCAAAGAGATTTTTTTAAAAATCACAAGGAATGTGTTCTACCATGTCTTGGATCAACTCCAACAAACTTATGACATCACCCATCCTTGTTCAATGTTGAACCATTTGCTAATCATTCCCTTTATTCCCATAGGTGCTTTATTTCTGTCATACACCAAATCAGCAACCAAACTTTAATTCTGCATTTGCACAAAAAAATCATAACCCAAACCCGCTCACTTTATCACATGCTTTTTCAAAAAAATCAAAAAAATGTACAATAAGCTTACTTTCTCACAATTTTTCAATAAACTCTTGAAAAGCAAAAGCTTAGCTTATTGTGTATGCTGCCTGCCTGCCATAAAGTTGAATTTGCTCAGGGTCGCCTATTCTACCCTTTTAGCCACAATTTTGCCTTTCCAAGTCACACAGAAATTTTTTTATTATCCTTTAAATTTTGCATTCGCTCTTGCTGCCATTCCCTTTTCATAGGAGAAAAGTAATAATATTCTTACCATTTCAAACCTAGATGGGGCCTTATAGACAGTCAACAAGTTTACATTGTAAATTCCGAAGCAGATTATATTCACATACTTTCCTCCAGTTTTTCAAACTTGGCAACGTTAAGACATGTGGACTTCAACTCCAACATTCCCCAGCCAGAGTTGAAGTCCACACAACTTAAAAGTGCCAGGTTTGGAAAATACTGTGTTATGTAATCTTCACTTGTAGCTTTGATATTCCCACTGTATTTATCACTTCCCTCATTTTTTCTTAGGCACTAAGACTTACAAAGTTTGTTTCAATTCTGCTCCCTGATGTATCACTATCATTTCCAGATAAATCTCTATTTTCATTTGAAACATTTTCATTCTTTCCATTAATTCCAGTCACTCTTTTGAAGGCCCCTATTATTTGAGATATCTTATCCTATCACCCACCTCCTCCCAATTATGACTGCAGGACTGTAACTTTGTTGCTTGTGTCCTTATGATTTATATTGATATTGATTGTTTCCTGATTGCTTATTTGTACCCTATGACTATCATTAAGTGCTGTACCTTGTGATTCTTGACGAATGTATCTTGTCCTTTTATGTTCACTGAGAGCATATGCACCAAAGACAGATTTCTTGTGTGTCCAATCACATTTGGCCAATAAAGAATTCTATTCTATTTTTAGATCCTTCCTCTTTATCTTATGGCTGTTGAAGATGGGAAATGTAAAAGGCTACTCAGGAAAGTATGTTGGCATAAAGCAAGCTCCCTATTATACAGCATTAGCGAGCCTGGCAAAAGCAACTGTTCTCATGCGCCTATTGTAGGCCTATTTAAAGAATTAGTGGTTTCCACCAGATTCCTTTTTCTTCCCACCCACCAGTGGGAAAACACCCATCCCTCCCCCTCATTTGGGATGGGGTGGACTTGGGTGAACACAGTGGCTGCTTAGAATCTCAAATTAGCCACCAATCAAATTCCTCAGTTCATAAGTTGCATGAGGAGTGTGCAGAAACAATTGACAAGGTCTTAAATACATGATGTTTCAATTATTACTGTTATGAAAACAGCCTAATAGTAATTAAAAATAAGAGAAAAAGCAGGACAATATTGGATTATACAGCTATGCCTGCCAGATGGAGGACATGAGCACGAAAAGGAGGATGGGTTCTCCTTCTGCTGGACATCTGGCCACCTTATGAACAGCAGAAGTAGCAGAAAATCTGTAGTGTATCCAGAGATGACAGAACTAGCAGCACATAGCTGACAGAACCTCCACTCGTTTCCTGGCTTAAAGTGACATTTTGTGCAACACAGAATAGTATTTCTTTTTCCCCAAAAGGATTAAATTCCGTTTGGGCGGGGGGAAAGGTTGAGAGCTCTTTCCGAATTATTTGGAAAATGTCAGACATTATGCCTCTGGGGAAGACAAGGATCTAGTGCAGGGGTGTCAAACTGGATTTCTTCAAGGGCCGGATCATCATTGCAGTGCTTCTCTGCTGGCCGATGGAGGTGGGGAGCCGGGGTAAGATGGGATGGATGCATCCTGCAGGACCCTGCTGGCCAAAACGGAGTGTGTGGGGGCCCCGCACCCTGTTTTTGGCCAGGATGGTCTCCAGCGCCACTCTGCTGGCCAGAAACGGGCCATGCAGGGGCCTCCATGCAGCCCGTTTTGGCTGGCAGAGGCGCTGTGGGTGGGATCTGGCCTGCGGGCCTTGTTCTGACCTAGGCTTCCCCAGCAGCACGAAGCCAAGTCCTCAGTCCGATAAACCTCTATTATTTAATTTACAGTGAATTCCTCTCCAGCAAAGTCTTTCCTCTCCCACAGCCTTTCAAGATAGTTCACAATTACCGACCTTTATCAGGCTTGGAGAGTGGCCAGGCTGATATCTTTCAGATGCCACAATACTTGGCAAGAATGCAGGAATGAACTAATTGTCTCCTGAAAACTCCACTCCCCTTTTGCTCCTCTTTTATTCCCTCTGGGAGGGGCCATTCACAGTCCACCTGTGGCCTTACTCCCAAGTCAACCCTTGTTCCTTAGCTGTTTCCTTCATCTGGCAACTCCGTGCATGCGCACACAGGGAACAGGCTCCAGCTGTTCATCTACCTCACTGATGTCTGACTCCGAAGGCAGCTGATAACTGTCAGATGGCCCTGGCCCCATCTCTGCCTCCGATGCAGAGCCCTCGTCAGAGCCTTCCCCAGACTCCAGGACTGGCCCATGTTCCTCCCCAACCTCCTCACTGTCCGAATCTGCTGCCAGCTCTGCTGGTCGCTGGTGGGCCACAACAGGCTTCCAGTTTGACACCCCCATCTAGTGTCTCCTGCAACCCAAGTCATAATGGCCTTGAAGAATCGTGCCCGGCAGCTAAGAGAGGGATTGTTCACAGCAACTTAAAATAGTTAATATAGATGAGCAAGGCAGATCCTTGTCCCTGATGACATCAGCAACCATATCATCAGTGATTTGTGCCAGATCACATCCAAAGCACACTTTGTTCCTCTGAAATAACAAATAACAATGTTGGAAGGACATAGTTAGGGTTGGATAATCATTTAGGGCTGCGGTTGGATGGGAGTGATTTGTTGTGGAAGGGTGTGTGCATAGAGATTATCCAGATTTGTGTGTGGTGATGCAGGATGCAGGGGATGATAAATTTCTGGGCTCAGCCAGAAGTTCACATTGTGAATGTCCTCCACTTAGTCTCCTCTCTGTGTTATCTCCAGTGTGACATTAACATTGGACGATGCCTCGGTCTCCTACGTGTGAATATTTTAACCTAAGGATAAGCAGGATAAACGCAACCATCCAAAATAGCTCTCCGTCTTTCAAACCCATACTAATTCTGGGGAGGGAAAGGAGATATAATCCATGTCATCTGGCGGAGGAACCATTTGTACCGGACTCAAGATTAAAGTGAGAAAAATTAATCTGACTGGTCTCCCAAGGCAGTTGTTATTTTCTCTCTCGCTCACTTTAAAGGGCAGACTAGAGGATTTTGCAGAAGGAGAAAAACTGAACTGAAGATGCTCTTCCCTTTCCCCTCCTTTCGCCCGGGTTATTTTTAATTTACTAATATATGCATTTCTTAATTCCAGGGGGCCAAATCAAGGATTTTCTTTGCTTAGCTTTGACAACAGAAAAACATTTTCTGCTTAATCAATACCCATTTCATCATGGCAGACACCACTGAAGCATTTAAGTCTGGGAGAAAAGGTAAACTATTGCTTTGCTCCATTACTTTCCTCTAAGGATCTTTATGAAGGGGGCACGATGGCACAGCAGTTAAAGTTGCTGAGATAGTCACCTGGAAGGCTGACATCCCGGGTTCAAGACTTGACATGCACTGTGCTACAAGGTGAGCTCCTGTTACTTGCCCCAGCTCCTGCAAACCTTGCAGTTCTAAAGCATGCAAGTGCAAGTAGATAAATAGGTATCACTGCAGTCCACGCGCCTCGGCGTATAACCATACTGGCCACATGACCACAGAGACTGCATGTAGCCGAACTTGGCTAAACTTGGAAAAAAGTTAAGCAGGTTAAATCTGCTTTATATCTGGATGGGAGATTAACGGGAAAAGCCTACAGCTAAAGAGTAGACTGGAAAGTTGGAAAAAAAATAGGTCAAATCCCTTCAGTTGTCAGGAAAGCCATGTGAATATGTCTGCAGTAACCAGGAATTGAGGTTGATTTGCAGCAGATATTATCTGCATGAAAGGCAAGGACAAATTAAACTTGGGGATATGGCTGGAATAGAACACACAGGATGCTGAATATCGTGTATATAATTAGTTCTCTTGTACTGGAAATAAAATTGTTTGTCTAATCTAATCATCTTATAGTATGTGACATGACACAGTACCAAATGGTCAAGCTATTTTCCAAAGCACCCAAAGGCCAGACAAGGAATAACGAATTGAAACTGATCAAGAGACTCAACCTAGAAATAAGGACATTTTCTCACAGTGGGAACTATCAACCAATGGAACAGAAGTTGCTTTCAGAAGTTATGAGAACTTCATCACTAGAGGCTTTCAAGAAGAGACTGGGCTGCCATCTTATCAGAAATGGTGTAGTAGGGGGTCTCCTGTTTGGGCAAGGTTGGACTAGATGACCTACAAGGTCCCTTCCAACTCTGTTAATCTGTTAAATCTATTAAATGGCCAATATCTGAAAGATGCCAGTGAGTGGGCCATAGGAGTCTCCCACGGTTTGAAAGAGGAAAGAGAAAAAGAAAGAAGTTGCAAAGAGCTGCAAGTATATGTCAGTTATAATATCTGCCTCCGTGGGCAGCCTATGTCCAAAAGATGTTATTGAAGAAATGTCAGATATAGAACAAATTTTATCTGACAAGATAGAGATGGTATCGAAAGTGGATTTACAACTGACAGGCCAGGAGAATGATTTAGAAAAGGATGCTTCACTGTGCCTACAAAAGAAATTGGCTGAGGTTTTAAATTTAAAAGGGAAATACAAATGACAAACCAAGAGAATGACCTGGATAATTTTTTCCTACTGGATTTACAAAAGAGGCTTGTTAAAAGCCTTGAAGAACTCTGTGTGATGGGACAAAGCAGAAATCAAATCCTACAACATTTGAGTGAAGTAAAGATTAATGCTGTTAGGAGTTAAGGTTAAAATATATGTGTTGTGGTTTCTGGAAACTATAAATGGGATCTGCTTTTGACTAGGGACTGAATGATGAGACTTTAAAGAAATTTCTTTTGCTTTATTTTTCAGAGAAAGTGATAAGTTTGGAATATAATATTGATTTTTTTTAAATTTAAGATTAAAATATATATATGTTAATATTTCTGGTAGCTCTTAATAGACCTTTGCTGATTAGGACTGAGTGGTGTGTTTTTGCAGTTTGATTATTGATAAGAGATAAGATCTGGGAAGAAGGGTTTTTTTTAAAAAAATGTAGTAGTAAAGAAGCTTTTAAGGTGTCCAAATTGTTTATACTCATCTGGAGGGAGTGGGAAATCATCTTTTATATATTTTCATTTTGTTTTTCTTTTTTTCTACCTCTTTTCACTTAAAAAAATCTTTACTTTTCCTTAGTTTATATAGATGATATAGATATAGATATAGATGATATAGAGATAGAGATAGAGATAGAGATAGAGATAGAGATAGAGATAGAGATAGAGATAGAGATAGAGATAGAGATAGAGATAGAGATAGAGATAGAGATAGAGATAGAGATAGAGATAGAGATAGAGATAGAGATATAGATATAGATATAGATATAGATATAGATATAGATATAGATATAGATATAGATATAGATGATATAGATACAGATACAGATATAGATATAGATATATAGATTGATAAGTGAGGCAGTAGTTAAATGAAACTTGTTCCATGTTGCCATTTTTTTGCCAAACTTGTTAACAAATCACTGAGTTGTTAAGTGAATCATGTGGTCTTTAAATGTGTTGTGGCCCACCAGCAGCCAGCAGAGCTGGTGGCAGACTCAGACAGCAAGGAGCTTGGGGAGGAACATGAGCAGTCCTGGAATCTGGGGAAGGCTCTGATGAGGGGTCTGTGTCAGAGGCAGAGAGGGGGCCAGAGCCGTATGTCAGTTATTAGGTGCCTTTGGAGCCAGACATCAGTGAGGCAGAAGAACAGCTGGAGCCTGTTCCCTATGTGCTCATATGCAGAGCTGCCAGGAGAAGGGAGCAGTTAAGGAACAAGGGCTGGCTTGGGAGTAAAGGCACAGGTGGACGGTGAATGGCCCCTCCTATAGGGAATAAAGAGGAGTGAAAGGGAAGGGGAGTTTGCAGGAGAAAATGAGTTCAATTCATTCTTGCCAAGTAATTGCTGCTACAGCATGGTGTTTGGAAGATATTGGCAACTCTCCAAGCCTGATAAAGATCTGTAGTTGTGAACCCTGGTAAGCCCCAATTATGGGAGGAAGCTAACTGCTTCCATCATCTGTCAATCGGCTCGTCACAAGAGTCCATCACGACAGAAACCCAATATTTTTTACTGTTGCCTTTGTTATATTTGTGGTTTTTTTTATTTATCAGCACAAATAAAACACACACAGAGATAGATAGATAGATAGATAGATAGATAGATAGATAGATAGATAGATAGATAGATAGGGATAGGGATAGGGATAGGGATAGGGATAGGGATAGGGATAGGGATAGGGATAGGGATAGGGATAGGGATAGGGATAGGGATAGGGATAGGGATAGGGATAGGGATAGGGATAGGGATAGGGATAGGGATAGGGATAGGGATAGGGATAGGGATAGGGATATATAGATATATAGATATATAGATATATAGATATATAGATATATAGATATATAGATATATAGATATATAGATATATAGATATATAGATATATAGATATATAGATATATAGATATATAGATATATAGATATATAGATATATAGATATATAGATATATAGATATATAGATATAGTTTGTATTCGCTTTCTATTGTTTGTCAGGACTTTGCTGGAGAGGAATCCCCTTTAACCTAAATATAAGAGGTTTTATTGCGACGAAGATGCTCTTGGGAAGCCTAAGTCAGAGCAAAATGAATCTGGCTCCCCCCATTGACTTTGCTTGTCAAAGGAACAGCGTGACTGCTGTGGAATTTTATACATAGGATGTTCACCATTAGAAAAGCACCTGTGGTCTGATAACTGTTGGCTGATGGTTGAAGCTCCCTTACAATAACTTTGAGAAGATGTCTTTTAAATTCAGAATGATACAGGGGTGGGCTCCGGCTTCTTCTCCTACTGGTTTGCTCAGGGACGTGCAACGGGCGCATGCATGCTTGGTGTATGCTATGCGCAGAAGTAAAAAAAAATAGCTTCTGTGCATGCGCAGAAGCAAAAAACCAAGATGGCGGCACCACAGGCACCGCCAATAGAACCGGTTCGGGTACATGTCCGGCTGAGTTACTACCTACTCGTCCGAACCAGTCCGAACTGGTAGGAACCCACCTCTGGAATAATATCCCTTTAACATTCTGAGAATGCAAAATAATAATAATAATAATAATAATGAAAGGACACCCAAAGACGTATTCCTTTTGAAGAGGAATGGGATCCAGAACTGTCTTCCTGAGGCCACTTTTTCATGCAGTTTCAGCTCCTGCCCTTTGTGTCCATTGATGGTGCAAGCAGGGAGAACTTTCGTCCCGTCAGCAAAAAAAAAATCACCCTCCTGCTATCTCTTCCGTCACAAAGCACCTAGAGCAGTGTTTCTCAACCTTGGCGACTTTAAGTCCTGTGGACTTCAACTCCCAGAATCCCCCAGCCAGCATAGCTGGCTGGGGAATTCTGGGAGTTGAAGTCCACAGGACTTAAAGTCACCAAGGTTGAGAAACACTGACCTAGAGCCAGGTCCATCCCCGCACCGGAGACTGAAAGGCAAAACGGTTTGAAGAAGGCAGGAAGCAGCTGTATTCATATGGATGGAAGATCTGCTCAGCCAAGTGGAGTGACCTATTTTCAAGCTTTTTCCACTCAGGTGACAATGCAGCGGGAGACGTCTTCCAACTAAAAGCATCTGTAATGAACTTGCAGCCCACGCTCGGGGAGAGAACAGAGGAGGAGGCAACCAGGTGGAAATTCTTAAAACCACAAGACACAAGCATATTAATAAGTAGCAGTTTCTTCTCTCCAGAGAGCAAGAGTGGGGGGGGGGCAGAGAGAGAAACGATGTGAAGAAGTGCTCACATTTGTCAAATCCCTACTCACCAACCAATCCCCCCGAGGGAATACCGACAATTTAAGCACTGTTTGACGTTCACCAATCACTTTGATCATGCATGTTACTCTCCTTATATAAAATGTTGCAGAATCAAAGAAATGGATGTAAAAAAAAAAGGATCCGAGCGAGTTATCTCAAAGTATTGGACAGAAGCAGGACAAGGAAAACTAAAGATACACTCCTGTTTCTTTCTCTCCCCCCCCCCTTCCTTCCTGTATAATTTTTATACTCCTTATCTTCATTATTTTTATTTAGTTGGTTTTTTTAATGTAAAAAACCAGGATGCATTGACATTATGATGGTCATTGTATTCTTTTCACACATTGTGTGTGTGGTGTGTGTGTGTGAGAGAGAGAGGGGGGGGTTCCTGCCAGTTCTAACCTCTTCTATAAAAGAGGTTCCACAAATCTACCGTGCCATTTAGATCTGGCTCCAGCTCCCTCTCCCCGCCCATCTGCACCCCGCTTGCCCTGCCCACCGCTCACTGATCGGCTGGCTCACCAATCACCCCAACTGCCTCTAAGAGTCCTATCTAAACCTTAAAGTCTTAAAGCTGTCAAGTTTGAACATCCCTGGGGTTTTTTTTCTAAAGGGTTAGGGGTCCAAGGGTCTTGTAACTTGACAGCTTTAAGACTTGCACACTTCAATGCCAGAGTTCCTGAGCCAACATGACTGGAGGAGGAATTCTGAGAGTTGAAGTCCACAAGTCTTAAAGCTGTCAAGTTTGAATACCCCTGGGGTTTTCTCTCTAAAGGGTTAGGGGTGCAAGGGTCTTGTAACTTGACAGCTTTAAGACTTGCGTGCTTCAAATGCCAGAGTTTCTGAGCCAACATTTTGGTTGCTAAGCAAGAGCGTTGTTAAGTGAGTTTCACCACATTTTACAAGTTGGCCACGTCCACCCAGTCACATGACTGCCAAGCCACTGCCACTCGGTCACATGGCTGGCAAGCCACTCCCACCCCCAGTCACATGGCAGGCAAGCCACTTCCACAAAGCAGGCCACACCTACAGAAGAGGTTCTAAAAAAATTTGAAACCCACCACTGGTGTGTGTGTGTGTGTGTGTGTGTGTGTGTGTGTGTGTGTGTATGTATGTATGTATGTATGTATGTATGTATGTATGTATGTATGTATTAGCACGAAGCCAAAGGTATCAGCCTGAAGATGGCGAGTGGGACCTCGTCAAAATGTCACCATGATAATCTTAATCTTACACCAGAAAAGACCCAAATACGCCAAGATCTGCATACCTACACCCATGAAAATCTACGAAAATATATATAAATGCCTGGCACATATGAGGTCCTTATCAGTGCCTCTTTCAAAGTGCATATTCGGCAAGAAAGAGCTATAACTCTCTTTGATTACACACATATTCTTCCCGCACATCACCATCGATTCATACAATTTTAAAAAGCATGAGTAGCTTGCAATGCAGATCCCTTTCCCTGGGGAAGGCACTGCTTTTGGCAATGCAAATGGCAGACTGCTTTGGGTTGGTTTGGAGACGCCATTTTGACCAGCACTCACATTTATTGGTCATTCACTGTCTGGACTTTTGCATTCCAGCTTTAGTGGCTCCGCCATCCCCTATGAATGCTGCCATTCCGACTTCCTGGGTCCTCTCTCTCCCCAACAGCACAACTCACTGGAAACCCTACTTAGATACACCATAAAGATCAACAACATCACTATGAAGATCACGCTCTACCACCACTCTGGTTAAGTACAGGATGAGCAATGATGGACATCAATCTTTGTAACAATCTCCAACAAGGGAATTTAAGAGTATGGGACAAAAGAACCACCAGAAAATTGATGAAAAGTGGAACATTAAAGAAAGTAAGAGACGAGCTAAGAGAAAATGGTTAAAAAAAGGAGGAAGGGGAAGAAAGGATATATTAGTAGAATAAAATGAAACATGTTAATACTGTTGATGATATACAGCTAAATAAGAGGTGAGGGAACTATAGTAATATTGTTAATTGTGGATAACTAATTCAGTAAAATGTTATATTACAATTGAATTTGAGGATATATGCTACCTATAGAAAATAGAATAACCAATGGAAAATGAAATGATGAATTTGGTTTATTTCCGAAGGGGCAAAAAAAATGATATTGTTTATGTGTTAAGAAAAATTAAGCTTGAGATGGAAATATGGGAAGTTAAAAAATAATATGGCTGAAATTGGAAAGGGTAATATGATGTAAAATGAACTATGCATATGAGAGAATGTAAAAGGGGGAAAACCCGAACAACACTTTGTTTACAAAAAGGATTTAAACTTGGTAACAAAAAATAAATAAAAAACTTTACTTCCCCCCAAAAAAACCTTTTGTAACAATCTTGCTGGTGATCTTTGTTGTGTGTCAAAAAAAAAAAACATGTTTAGGATGACGTGGGAGGGAGCTCAGCTAATACTGTCCCTGTGCTCCATTTGACTTTGTCCAGTTAAATCTGCACGCAAACGAAGCACGCAATCACCAAACAGGTTGTTAAACCGGCACCACTGGCTTTGTCTCACACCCTCCCACTACATCCCTGACCAATGAACATGGCTTTCCTTGCAGACACCTCTGTACCTCTCTTCTAAATAACACTACACATGTTCAACACCAGTGGTGGGTTTCAAATATTTTTTGGAACCTACTCTGTGGGTGTGGCCTTCTTTGTGGGAGTGGCTTGCTGGCCATGTGACCTGGTAGGAGTGGCTTGCCGGCCATGTGTTATCCCTCTCTCTCTCTCTCTCTCTCTCTCTCTCTCTCCTTCCTTTTGTCTCTCTGTCCCTTTTTCCTTTTTTTCTTTCATCTCTCTCACTTTTTCTTTCTTTTTTCTTTATTTCTTTCTTCCTTTCTTTCTCTTTCTCTATGTGAGTCTGTGGGGGGGCGGGGTGGGTGGATGGGGGGGTGGATGGGTGTGTTAGTGGTGGGTTTCAAAAATTTTTGAGGAACCACTTCTGTAGGTGTGGCCTGCTTTCTAGTGGAACCTCTTCTAACCTGTTTGGTAGATTTGACGAACCGGTTCTACCGAACTGGTGCGAACTGGTAGGAACCCACCTCTGTTCAACACACTCCAAAGTGAGAGCTCACCATCACACAGCTCCTAGGCACCAGCAGACTGTCACCTGGGTAACTTAAAAGTGGCATTTATTCAGTTTTCAATAAGAGCATGACTACTTAATAACTTCTGATGAAAGACGAATGCTAGGAAATAAAAACGGGGGATGTTGGTGGGAGGAGAAATCATCCAACCTATCACTTCCCTGAGCTTCTCCTGCATTGAATCTGTCAGAACGGCACCACTCTCAGCCTTGTCACTAAAGCAGAAGAAGGACCAGCTGTCAGAAAATACAGATCAAATCAAATCAGAATACTCATATGACACTTCCACAGACTGGAGGAAAGCACAGTAAATTATCTGTAGCTGACCATCCCTCTTATCGATCTGGTTCTTAATCCCTAGTCTCATTTTCTTCGTCAAACTGTTCCCAAATCCATAACTTCCCACTTGCATTTCTGTGGCCCCTGGAGTCCAAGAGACCATACTGTAAAAATTTTTACAGCAAATTATTGATGCTGAAATTTCTCAATTTTCAATAGACGGACAGGCAGATAGATAGATAGGCAAGCAGCTAAGCTTCTGACAGTTTTAACATTCTGAGATTAAAAATAAGAACTGCATTGGTTGCTAGTTTGTGTTTGGGTCCAATTCAAGACCCTCACTTTGAGGGGGGGTTGTGTACCACCTAGAGCCACAAGTGTGAGATGGTTGGCTATAATAATTTAATTAATAAATAGGATTGGCTTTCTAAAGAAAGCATTTGCTCAGGAGTGGAACATAGACTTTGCATTTAGAAAATCCTCCATACTGTACTGGCATCAACTTTGCATGTATAGTTTGGGGAAAGTTGAAATGCTGCAGGAATGAAGGGAATTTACCCACTTCCCTTTCCGAATCAGAATAGAACTGGAAGGAACCTTGGAGGTCTTCTAGTCCAGCCCCCTATTCAAGCAGGAAATTCTATAGCATTTCAGATGAGTGACTGTCCAGTCCCTTAAAAACTTCCAGTGATGAAGCACCCACACCTTCTGAAGGCAAGCTGTTCCACTGGTTAATTGTCCCCACTGTTAGCAGGTTGCTGCTCTCCTTGATTAGTTTCCATCCATTGTTTCTTGTTCTGCCCTCTGGTGCTTTGGAAGATAAATTGATCCCTCCTCTTGATGGCAGCCTCAAATACTGGAATACTGTTATCATGCCCCCCCCCCCTCCAGGCCTTTTTTCTAGACTAGCCAAACCCAAATCTTGCAACCATTCTTCATGTGTTTTAATCTCCAGGCCTTTAATCATTTTAGTTGCTCTTCTTGTATTTTTTGCCAAAGTCTCAACATCTTTTTTGTAATATGATGGCCAAAACTGGAGCAGTATTCCAGGTGCAGTCTTACTAAAGCTTTATAAAGTGGTACTAATATTTCAGGTAATCTTGATTCTATCCCTCGGTTTATGTAATAATCGTTTAGTAATAATTCTATTCCTTTGTTTATACAACCAAGGATTATATTAGCTTTTTTGGCTGCTGCCACACACTGCTGGCTCCTGTTTAAGTGATCCTCCACTAGGACTCCAAGGATCCTCTCATGATTACTGTTTTTGAGCCAGGTTTCACCTAATTTGTACTTGTACCTTTGGTTTTTCCTGCCCAGGTGTAAAACATTTCGTGCAGCCTCTCATTTTTGTGAATGCAACCATTGTTATTGCTCTTACTTTTTTATTTTTCTGTTACCTTTTTCCTCCCATTCTGATTTTTTTTTAAAGTCTATAAGATTTAGAATAATGTTTTTGATTTCCCCCCCCCCGCCTCAATGTTCATATCATTTTATTGCCATTTTGTCCATGGTCATAAGTCCATTAAAAGACAAGGTGGTGCAGTGGTTAGAGTGCAGTACTGCAGGCTACTTCAGCTGACTGCTAGCTGCAGCTCAGCAGTTCAATTCTCACTGACTCAAGGTTGACTCAGCCTTCCATCCTTCCCAGTTGGGTAAAATGAGATTGCCGGGGGCAATAGGCTGACTCTGTAAACTGCTTTTAGAGAGGGCTGTAAACGCACTATGAAGCGGTATATAACTAAGAGCTATTGCTAAGTGCTATGGCGGAAGATTTACAAACCATTTCCCCTAAGTAGGAGATTTTGTAGTTTTCTCCTTAAAAGCCCCTTGTTTTGATTAGCAAAGGGCATCGTAAAGTTGGATGTGTGAATTTAAAGGGAGAACAAAGTCCTCTCTCTCTCTCTCTCTTTCTCTGTGTGGGTATATGGGTGTGTGTTTGTGTGTGTGTTTGAAAATAGGAAACCTGATGAGTTCATGTTCAACTCGATGCAACTCAACCAATTTAGGCAAGGCACTGCCGACAAGCGTGAGTGGTAAAGCTTAATAGCTAGAGACACAAAGTGCACCCTAGTGTTGTGATTATGATGTTCTGAGAATGAACACCCTGTACCTGCTTTTTAAGTTGACCTGCCTTCTTCCCGCACATAAACAGCAAGATTCGGGGCCATTTTCTGTAAACCAGATTGACTGCTTTCAGCCAATTTTCCAGAGGAGTTACAAATTCCAGATGATGAGTGGACCAGTCCTCCAGGAAAAACCATCAGAAAAGATTGCCCCAGTCTGAGAAGCAGCCTGCTCCCATTAACCAGAATGTCTCTTGCATTTGAAAAAATAACCCTACGCTGAATAGAAATCGAAGCAGACAGTTGCATCTGACCTTCCCGGAGTCTCTTTGCTAGCAGAACAAACAACCCACCCCGTTCATGGTTACCAGCTCCGTCCGTGGCATGAATCGTCCACTCCTTACAGTTTATGAATGAATGCAAAGAATAGGACACTTTCAGGACATAATGAAAGGGGCGAAAGTTGAATGGAATCAGGGCAAAATGATGACACGCAAGGACAAACAAGAGGTCGAAAGGAAGGAGATCAAGAGATAAAGATAGCAGAGGCAGACATAATGATGCT